>NW_021822739.1:198256-220438 GCF_901001165.1 Salmo trutta
TACTGACCCTGACTGTTACTGTGTTCTCTACTGACCCTGACTGTTACTGTGTTCTGTCTCTACTGACCCTGACTGTTACTGTGTTCTGTCTCTACTGACCCTGACTGTTACTGTGTTCTCTAGTGACCCTGACTGTTACTGTGTTCTGTCTCTACTGACCCTGACTGTTACTGTGTCCTCTACTGACCCTGACTGTTACTGTGTTCTCTACTGACCCTGACTGTTACTGTGTTCTGTCTCTACTGACCCTGACTGTTACTGTGTTCTGTCTCTACTGACCCTGACTGTTACTGTGTCCTCTACTGACCCTGACTGTTACTGTGTTCTCTACTGACCCTGACTGTTACTGTGTTCTGTCTCTACTGACCATGACTGTTACTGTGTTCTCTACTGACCCTGACTGTTACTGTGTTCTCTACTGACCCTGACTGTTACTGTGTTCTGTCTCTACTGACCCTGACTGTTACTGTGTTCTCTACTGACCCTGACTGTTACTGTGTTCTCTACTGACCCTCACTGTTACTGTGTTCTGTCTCTACTGACCCTGACTGTTACTGTGTTCTGTCTCTACTGACCCTGACTGTTACTGTGTTCTCTACTGACCCTGACTGTTACTGTGTTCTGTCTCTACTGACCCTGACTGTTACTGTGTTCTCTACTGACCCTGACTGTTACTGTGTTCTCTAGTGACCCTGACTGTTACTGTGTTCTCTAGTGACCCTGACTGTTACTGTGTTCTCTACTGACCCTGACTGTTACTGTGTTCTCTACTGACCCTGACTGTTACTGTGTTCTGTCTCTACTGACCCTGACTGTTACTGTGTTCTCTACTGACCCTGACTGTTACTGTGTTCTCTAGTGACCCTGACTGTTACTGTGTTCTCTACTGACCCTGACTGTTACTGTGTTCTGTCTCTACTGACCCTGACTGTTACTGTGTTCTCTACTGACCCTGACTGTTACTGTGTTCTCTAGTGACCCTGACTGTTACTGTGTTCTCTACTGACCCTGACTGTTACTGTGTTCTCTACTGACCCTGACTGTTACTGTGTTCTCTACTGACCCTGACTGTTACTGTGTTCTCTAGTGACCCTGACTGTTACTGTGTTCTCTACTGACCCTGACTGTTACTGTGTTCTCTACTGACCCTGACTGTTACTGTGTTCTCTAGTGACCCTGACTGTTACTGTGTTCTCTACTGACCCTGACTGTTACTGTGTTCTGTCTCTACTGACCCTGTCTGTTACTGTGTTCTCTAGTGACCCTGACTGTTACTGTGTTCTGTCTCTACTGACCCTGACTGTTACTGTGTTCTCTAGTGACCCTGACTGTTACTGTGTTCTCTACTGACCCTGACTGTTACTGTGTTCTCTACTGACCCTGACTGTTACTGTGTTCTCTACTGACCATGACTGTTACTGTGTTCTCTACTGACCCTGACTGTTACTGTGTTCTCTACTGACCCTGACTGTTACTGTGTTCTGTCTCTACTGATCCTGACTGTTACTGTGTTCTCTAGTGACCCTGACTGTTACTGTGTTCTCTACTGACCCTGACTGTTACTGTGTTCTCTACTGACCCTGACTGTTACTGTGTTCTCTACTGACCCTGACTGTTACTGTGTTCTCTACTGACCCTGACTGTTACCTGTTCTCTATGACCCTGACTGTTACTGTGTTCTCTACTGACCCTGACTGTTACTGTGTTCTCTACTGACCCTGACTGTACTGTGTTCTCTACTGACCCTGACTGTTACTGTGTTCTCTACTGACCCTGACTGTTACTCGGTTTCTCTACTGACCCGACTGTTACTTGTTCTGTCTCTAACTGACCCTGACTGTTACTGTGTTCTCTAACGACCCTGACTGTTACTTGTTCTCTACTGACCCTGACTGTTACTGTGTTCTCTACTGACCCTGACTGTTACTGTGTTCTCTACTGACCCTGACTGTTACTGTGTTCTCTACTGACCCTGACTGTTACTGTGTTCTCTACTGACCCTGACTGTTACTGTGTTCTCTAGTGACCCTGACTGTTACTGTGTTCTCTACTGACCCTGACTGTTACTGTGTTCTCTACTGACACTGACTGTTACTGTGTTCTCTACTGACCCTGCAAGTCACTGGGAATTACAGTTATCAATCCCTCCCTCCCTCCCCTGTCTCTGTTGGTGGTGTTGACTGTGTGTCTGTTTCTCCCGGTGAGGTCTCTGACCTGTTCAGTGATATTGTAGCAGGGGGAGGACTGAGGTCCAGGGGCTGGGCCTGCTGGACACCAGAGACGACTGCTGGAGGTTTTTCATCAACCAAGTCTGGCTCAATCTCAAGGTCCAGTTTAGTCAGACACTTGACTCTTTCTAACCTGTAGGTAGTTTGCTTCCTGTAAATTCCCCTCAGAATCCAGAGGGAGATAGTCGGTTAAGACACGGCTCCTTGAATTGTGCCCTATTGAATGGTTGTTATGGTTCGATGCCTTGCCAGAGCCAGACAGAGACACGGGGGCTGAAGGAGAGGACGGAACGAGTTGTCTCAGACACTGCACATGTTCCTGGTCCAGCTAATCCATCCATGGACCCCGACAGGCCTCTACTGGGGTGTCCTGTCTGTTAGATCCAAACTGCACATGCCTGACATGCCCCACAACGGACTGAGTGAGTGAGTGAGAAGGAAAGCGAGAGGGAGGTAGAATGGACAGGCTGCCAGTTTGTCTCACTCTGTTAAAAGAGGATGTTTCCTATTTGGATGCATCTGCCATTTCAGTGGTCTATGACTGCGTGTGTGTTGTCATACAGTATGTGCATTTGGGCAGACAACCTTTTATGTCTGTGTTGGGAAATGTGCACATATGTGTCTGTGTGTTTAACATGTCTGCCAAAAGTGTCTGGTGGTTAGCCACCCAGAGCCCCGTCTCTCCCAGGGCCTGTATGTTCATGGCTTTGTGGAGTACAGGGTGCTGTTTGGGACGCAGCCGCAATGCACATAGTAGGACCATATGGGCCTCCCTATGGGGCCTGGTCAAAAGTAGTGCACTAAATAGGGAATAGGGGGCCATGTGTCCATGTCTGTCTGAACCTCACTTCCTTCTTCCTGCCATGCGGATAGTGTCTCTCTCTAGCTTGTTCTGTGTCTGTCTCCTGTGGGCAGTGCCCTGCGTCTCAGGGCCCGTCTCTTCGCTGCCCTGATCCACTGCACCACCATGGACTGGTTCCACTGCTGACCCCCTGAGGCCCTGCAGTCTGTCAACCTCAGGTTCATCCAGGAGACTGAGGACATTGAGGTGAGGCCTGGTAGCTACCAGACAGCTTTATTAAATGTACTGGACACTTTCAACAAGGTACTGTAGTCTTCTTTACCAGGCCTGGGTTCAGACTGTTTTCCATTTCTTTTAAATAATTCAAAACGGACAAAATTCATCATACATTTTGAGTGATTTACGAAACTATGTGAAATGTGTTTAACACAGCTCAGGTCTGTTCCAGTAGATGAATGACACTACAAGGCCGTGTAGTTGTACTGATGTGATGGTGTTTTACACAGCTCAGGTCTGTTCCAGTAGATGAATGACACTACAAGGCCGTGTAGTTGTACTGATGTGATGGTGTTTTACACAGCTCAGGTCTGTTCCAGTAGATGAATGACACTACAAGGCCGTGTAGTTGTAGTGATTTGATGGTGTTTTACACAGCTCAGGTCTGTTCCAGTAGATGAATGACACTACAAGGCCGTGTAGTTGTAGTGATTTGATGGTGTTTTACACAGCTCAGGTCTGTTCCAGTAGATTAATGACACTACAAGGCTGTGTAGTTGTAGTGATTTGATGGTGTTTTACACAGCTCAGGTCTGTTCCAGTAGATGAATGACACTACAAGGCCGTGTAGTTGTAGTGATTTGATGGTGTTTTACACAGCTCAGGTCTGTTCCAGTAGATTAATGACACTACAAGGCTGTGTAGTTGTAGTGATGTGATGGTGTTTTACACAGCTCAGGTCTGTTCCCTGTAGATGAATGACACTACAAGGCCGTGTAGTTGTCGTGATTTGATGGTGTTTTACACAGCTCAGGTCTGTTCCAGTAGATGAATGACACTACAAGGCCGTGTAGTTGTACTGATGTGATGGTGTTTTACACAGCTCAGGTCTGTTCCAGTAGATGAATGACACTACAAGGCCGTGTAGTTGTACTGATGTGATGGTGTTTTTGATCTGGATTTTATCTCTGTGGTCTATGTTAAAATCAAATCAAATCAAAGTACATTTTCTCACATGCGTGGAATACAACTGGTGTAGACTTTACCGTGAACTGCTTTCTTACGAGCCCATCCCAACAACGCAGAGTTAAGAAATCAATGAAAATATTAAAATAGTAAGGAGTTGAATGAAGTAAAATACACAAGAATAGAGCTACATACAGTACAGTCAGGTTGACTACAGCATTCTGCTATACAGGTTAGACGTAGTTAGTTGTAATTACTGTCCTAGATTAGAACAACAGTTTACACTGTGCTGTAGTGTGTTTTGGCCATGTCCTTCCTAATGACACTCGTAAAGGGTTTAAGACTTAGTCAGTTAGACTTTTAATGAACATCTTGTAATTACAGCAGTGCAGCTGTATTAACTTTACCATAGATCCCTCATCATTACTTCTCCACTGAGACTCACTGAGCTACTGACAAATGGCTGGTCGCATGGCAGATGACTACTGTGTGTGTGTGTGTGTGTGTGTGTGTGTGTGTGTGTGTGTGTGTGTGTGTGTGTGTGTGTGTGTGTGTGTGTGTGTGTGTGTGTGTAGAGTAGACGTATCATTGTTTTCCCTCATGGCAGTGGAACGATCAGTACCCAGGATCATTTATGTTAATGAGAGCAGAGTGATTAATACGGTAATGACAACCCTCTCAGGAGGCACAGCTGTCACCGCACTAACAGGAAGGGCCTTCACATGCTGCTGCTGTGGAGAGCTGTGGGAGAAGACTGTAGGAGTGTATGTGTGTGTGAATTTGTGTCTCTCTCGCTGTGTGTGCGCACGTGGCAATGGTATTGACCTTTTCTCCAGTACAATGTGTTACTCCAAAGCTGTATGATTTGAATGACCCACTTCCAGCAGCTGAACAGAGGGTCACTGGCCTCAACTCCAAGCACTTGAGTCTGGCAGCGCTGAAAACATCCATCAAAGGAAAACATGGAAATACGCCTGCCGTGTATGAGAAGTTGAAACCTGAAATCAAAGAATTATTTGTGAGAAATTACATATAAAGCGATCAATATTTAAACATGTTTGTCTTGTTAAAGAAGTAGCGAAACCCTATTAAATAAATCCTTAATTAAATGGAGTTTAAAAAATGCACAAGCCACAAATAATGGATGAACTAGGTAAATCAATGAGAACTTTGCTGCTCCGCGTCTCAACTGAACATGCAACACTTTGTCAAAAGGCATTATGTCAGATCTTAATTACTAATGATTTTTCCCACTGGTTCCTGGATCACGTACAATGGCCTTTTGTGAGTGATGTTCAGGTTTTAGCCCTGTTCTCTGTGCCACTTTGTTTCTGCATTAATTGATCGCTAATGGCATGTGATTAATTGTGACATGGTGGTTCATTGAGCAGTACTATGATAAATACCCAGTCAGTAGGGCTATGCTGTAGCTTCAACACTGTGTGTAGTAGAGTACTGTGTAAAAGAAAGTTGAAGGACATGAGGGATAATGTAAACAGAGCCTCTGCGTTATGCACTGCATGTCACAGGCCTTAAACACATTATTTTCCCAGTGGTTTCAAAGCCTAATCAGTCCTGCTAGCTGGCCCTAAATTTGAGATTGAGTAAGTCGAGGCTGGCCAAGTAAAATGGCAAAACTTGTAGATGAATTCAGAATTTATGAAGATAATATTTCAGGGCCCATCAGCTTGGGGACGTTAAACTCCACTCAATCCAGAGAGCCCCTGCTGTGCTTCTCCCCCCCCCCCCACCTCTGCTTATTTTTACAGCCAGCCGTCCAGAAATCCATTAGTCTTTTCATGGCCTATGTTCACACCAGTGTCAACCAGGCAAGTGAAAAATACCCTGCGCGATGAGAAGTACAATTACACCACTCCAAAAGAGTTTTCTCCAGCAGATCACCCTGGACAGCAAGTTCCTGGGGAAGAGCCGGGCTCTGATCCGTGGGAAGATGAAGCGCCTCGTCAGCGGCCTTCAGAAGCTCCAGACTACCGCCGCTCAGGTAGGAATCTGAGTGCGTCCCAAATGACACCCTATTTCCTATGGTGCACTACTTTAAACCAGGCCCTCTGCACTATATAGGGAATAAGGTGCCATTTGGAATGTAGGGAATAAGGTGCCATTTGGAATGTATGGAATAGGGTGCCATTTGGAATGTATGGAATAGGGTGCCATTTGGAATGTATGGAATGGGGTGCCATTTGGAATGTAGGGAATAGGGTGCCATTTGGAATGTATGGAATAGGGTGCCATTTGGAATGTAGGGAATAGGGTGCCATTTGGAATGTATGGAATATGGTGCCATTTGGAATGTAGGGAATAGGGTGCCATTTGGAATGTAGGGAATAGGGTGCCATTTGGAATGTATGGAATAGGGTGCATTTGGAATGTATGGAATAGGGTGCCATTTGGAATGTAGGGAATAGGGTGCCATTTGGAATGTATGGAATAGGGTGCCATTTGGAATGTATGGAATATGGTGCCATTTAGAATGTATGGAATAGGGTGCCATTTGGAATGTATGGAATAGGGTGCATTTGGAATGTATGGAATAGGGTGCCATTTGGAATGTAGGGAATAGGGTGCTATTTGGAATGTAGGGAATAGGGTGCCATTTGGAATGTAATAAATAGGGTGCATTTGGATTGTATGGAATAGGGTGCCATTTGGAATGTAGGGAATAGGGTGCCATTTGGAATGTAGGGAATAGGGTGCATTTGGATTGTATGGAATAGGGTTCATTTGGATTGTATGGAATAGGGTGCCATTTGGAATGTAGGGAATAGGGTGCCATTTGGAATGTAGGGAATAGGGTGCCATTTGGAATGTAGGGAATAGGGTGCCATTTGAGAGGCAGGCTTTAACGTTTTGTTAATATCAGAACCTCAAGGCTGTGGGACGAGATCAGAGGAGGTTTGAGTAGCACATTTGTATAATGCCTTTTGCCTTTCCACTGATTGAATGCTGCTGATAAACCTTGAAATGTACGTAAATCACATTTTATAGCTATTGCCGGAAAGAGTACAACATTGGATTTCCATTTATTTAATCAGTTTTTATTGCAAAAAAAAAATGCCATCAGAAGATGTATTATAATATCATTAACACAGACGTGACATAAATCAGATTCATTATCCAATGTATGATGATATTCATGTATTGCTCAAATGGTACCCTATTCTCTATATACTGTACGGTGCCTTCAGAATGTATTCAGACCCCTTGACTTTTTCCACATTTTATTACTTTACAGCCTTATTCTAAAATGGATTAAATAAAAAACATGTTGTCATCAATATACACACTATACCCCATAATGACAAAGCGAAACAGATATGTTTTACATTTTTGCTAATTTATTACAATTTCAAAACAGATACCTTATTTACATAAGTATTCAGACCCTTTGCTATGAGACTCGAAATTGAGTTCAGGTGCATCCTGTTTCCATTGATCATCCTTGAGATGTTTCTACAACGTGATTAGAGTCCACCTGTGTTAAATTCAACTAATTGGACATGATTTGGAAAGGCACACACCTGTCTATATAAGGTTCCATAGTTGACAGTGTATGTCAGAGCAAAAACCAAGCCATGAAGTTGAAGGAATTGTCCGTAGAGCTCCAAGACAGGATTGTGTCGAGGCACAGATCTGGGGAAGGATACCAAAAAATGTCTGCAGCATTGAAGGTCCCCAAGAACACAGTGCCCTCCATCATTCTTAAATGGAAGAAGTTTAGAACCATCCAGACTCTTCCTAGAGCTGGCTGCCCGGCCAAACTATGCAATCGGGGGAGAAGGGCCTTGGTCAGGGAGGTGACCAAGAACCAGATGGTCACTCTGACAGAGCTCCAGAGTTCCTCTGTGGAGATGGCAGAACCTTCCAGAAAGACAACTATCTCTGCAGCACTCCATCAATCTGGATTTTATGGTAGAATGGCCAGATGGACACCTCTCCTCAGTAAAAGGCACATGAGAGGCCGCTTGGAGTTTGCCAAAAGGCACCCAAAGGACTCTCAGACCATGAGAAACAAGATTCTCTGGTCTGATGAAACCAAGATAGAACTCTTTGGCCTAAATGTCAAGCATTATGTCTGGAGGAACCCTGGCACCATCCCTACGGTGAAGCATGGTGTTGGCAGCATCATGATGTGGGGATGTTTTTCAGTGGCAGGGACTGGGAGACTAGTCAGGATCAAGGGAAAGATGAACTGAGAAAATTATAAAGAGATCCAGAGCGCTCAGGACCTCAGACTGGGGCGAAGGTTCACCTTCGAATAGGACAACAACCCTAAGCACACAGCCAAGACAATGCAGGAGTGGCTTCGGGACAAGTCTCTGAATGTCCTTGAGTGGCCCAGCCAGAGCCCGGACTTGAACCCGATCGAACATCTCTGGAGAGACCTGAAAATAGCTGTGCAGCGACTTTCCCCATCCAACCTGACAGAGCTTGAGAGGATCCGCAGAGAAGAATGGGAGAAACTCCCCAAATACAGGTGTGTCAAGCTTGTAGCGTCATACCCAAGAAGACTCGAGGCTGTAATCACTGCCAAAGGTGCTTCAATAAAGTACTGAGGAAAGAGTCTGAATACTTATGTAAATATTATATTTCAGTTTTACGTTTTTAATAAATGTGCAGAAATGGCTGTTTTTGCTTTGTCATTATGGGGTATTGTGATGTTATTATGGGGTATTGTGTGTAGATTGATTGTGTATAGATTTTTTTGTTGAGTAAGGCTGTAACGTAACAAAATGTGGAAAAAGTCACCACAGCCCTATGGGACCTACTTTTTACCACAGCCCTATGGACTCTGGTCAAAAGTAGTGCACTAGATAGGGAAAAGGGTGCAGTCTGAGATGGGATCCTCTTATGGGACTGTGTGGTTTACTGTAGGTTAAGGAGCTAAAAGCCAAACTGGCATCCCAAGAAGAGGATCTGACCCTGAAGAATGCTGATGCAGAAACTCTCGTCAGTTAGATTGGACAGCAGACTGAGATGTAGCTACCAGAGAGAGGCTGCAGATGTAGCAGGTCATCTTGTTAAATATCCAATCAGACATGACTCAATTACATATCAAATATCTATATTACTAGATGGCATTTTTAATACTTGATTCGTGCTTGATCTACTTTTGCCCGGTGCAAAGGACAATAGAATAGTCCTAAAAGTGCAAACCCCAATCTCAATCAAGCGCATCTCAAATATTTCAAGACAAATACTTGACATTATGTTTTTGACCCAGGTCTATTATTTCACTTATTTCACTATTTCACAAAAAAAGGTCAAGCCCTCACAGTTGAAGGAGTGACTTAGCTAAGTGACCTAGCTGACAGTGTCTGTGTCCTCTGTTCAGCTGTCTGTCATCCAGACAGAGGATTCACTGAAGCATAGGGACAGTGAGACTGACCTGGCCAAGGCAGAGCCCGTTCTGCAGGCTGCTACTGCAGTGCTGGACAGCCTTAACAAGGTACAATACTCAAATCAAGTCATAGATTATAGAGCAATTGTCGCTAAGCCACATATCTAATAAGGTAACCAGTCAACCTGTAAATGAACCAGTTATTTACAGTACTTGCTGTGTCTAAATCAAGCTAATGATCCTTTTGGTTTGTTGTATATGGTTCTTGATTGATTTATTCAACTGTCATAAAGCCAGGTAAGTCATTGATAAATACATTATGTTCTACAATAACTACCTGGTGGTACATTGTATCTGTCTCCAAGTGAATCTGACGGAGCTGAAATCGTTCGCCAAACCCTCCGGCGGCAGTGATCAACGTGGCGGTGATGGTGCTGCTGGCTCCGTGTGGCTTCGTTCCCAAGCAGAGGAGCTGGAAGGCAGCCGGGCCTTTAGGGGCAAGGTAACCAAGGTTACTACCCGTCACTGTGTCAATCACATCATTGTCTGCCTGAGGGATGCCAGTGTAATCTGGGTCTGGGCCTTGACCCTGTATGTACCCTGAGTGTCTCATCCTCACAATTCAACTGGATGATGGCTCTTTGAATATAGTTCTGAAAGGAGCCAGCGCCTCTGTACTGTACGGTCCTCTGGGCTCAAAGATGAATGTTCTTGGATTGTCTTTATTATGTTGGCTCAACAAGTCCATCAACCAATCCGACAATAGTCTGCCTTGTGACATCATCAACATTTGCAAGACGTGTTTTACAGTCAAAAGCTGTGTTAGTTCCACTTGACTGACAACAATACATCACCCTTTCTACATGAAGAGGTATTGTATCTTGATGCAAACATGTCTCCCTGTGGTTTCCAGGTGGATGACCTCCGCTGGTGTCGTATGACAAGGAGCACATCGCTGAGTCATGTCTGGTGGTGGTGAAGCAGAAGTACATGAGGAACCCAGAGTTTCACCCTGACCTAGTCAGGACCAAGTCCATCACCTCTGCAGCTGGGCCATGGTTAGACACTAGGAGGTCAGACAGAGAGCAGTCTGAAATAGAGCTTGATGTGTATCATTAAGATAGTTTGAATGTCAGGGTATATGGTCCTGTGTGGCTGTCACGGTTGTCGTAAGGATTTGACCAAAACGCAGCGGGAATATGTATACTCATCTTCTTTTTATTTTGAAGAAGGAGAAACAAATAAATACGTATACAAAAAATAACAAAACGAAACAGTCCCGTCAGGTGCAACAAACACTAAACAAGGAACAACTACCCACAAACTCCCACAGAAAAACACCCATCTTAAATAGGGCCTTCAATTAGAAGCAACTAGGAGCAGCTGCTTCCAATTGAAGGTCAACCCCATTAACTAAACATAGAACTAGACATACTAGATAAACATAGAAATATACTAACATAGATCATAACCCAACAAACCCCAAAACACTCTAAACAAACACCCCTCTTAAAACAGAACATAGCCCAACAAACCCCGAAACACTCTAAACAAAAACCCCCTGCCACGTCCTGACCAAACTACAATAACAAATAACCCTTTTTACTGGTCAGGACGTGACAGTGGCTCAGTTAGTAGAGCACGGCGCTTGCAATGACAGTATACCAAAATGTACTACTTACTGTCAGTCACTTTGGTTATAAGCATCTGTAAATGGGATATATTATTTATTATTATAATATCACATTGAATGCCATTGATAGATTATCATTAAATCATGAACCAATTGTTTCATTCATATATAAACTACCATTCAAAAGTTTGGGGTCACTTAGAAATGTCCTTGTTTTTGAAAGAGAACCAATTTTTTGGTCCATTAAAATAATATCAAATTGATCAGAAATGCAGGGTAGACATTGTTAATGTTGTAAATGACTATTGTAGCCGGAAACAGCTGATTTTTTTATGGGTTGTCTATAGTCGAAGTTGGAAGTTTACAAACACCTTAGCCAAATACATTTAAACTCAGTTTTTTCCAATTTCTGACATTTAATCCTAGTAAAATTCCCTATCTTAGGTCAGTTAGGATCCACACCTATTTTAAGAATGTGAAATGTCAGAATAATAGTAGAGAGAATGATTTATTTCAGCTTTTCTTTCTTTCATCACATTCACAGTGGGTCAGAAGTTTACATACACTCAATTAGTATTTGGTAGCATTGCCTTTAAATTGGTAACTTGGGTCAAACATTTCGGGTAGCCTTCCACAAGCTTCCCACAATAAATTGTCTGAAATTTCCTCTTCCTCTTGACAGAGCTGGTGTAACTGAGTCAGGTTTGTAAGCCTCCTTGCTTTTTCAGTTCAGCCCAAATTTTCTATAGGATTGAGGTTAGGGCTTTGTGATGGCCACTCCAATACCTTGACTTTGTTGTCCTTAAGCCATTTTGCCACAACTTTGGAAGTATGCTTGGGGTCATTGTCCATTTGGAAGACCCATTGCGACCAAGCTTTAACTTCCTGACTGATGTCTTGAGATGTTACTTCAATATATCCACATAATTTTCCTACCTCATGAAGCTATCTATTTTGTGAAGGGCACCAGTCCTCCTGCAGCAGAGCACCCAAGAAACATGATGTTGCCACCCCCTGTGCTTCACGGTTGGGATGGTGTTCTTCGGTTTGCAAGCTTCCCCCCTTTTTCCTCCAAACTTAACGATGGTCATTATGGCCAAACAGTTCTATTTCTGTTTCATTAGACCAGAGATTTCAGAACCTTTTTTCTCCAAAAAGTACAATCTTTGTCCTTATGTGCAGTTGCAAACCATAAATCTGGCTTTTTTATGGCAGTTTTGGAGCAGTGGCTTCTTCCTTGCTGAGCTGCCTTTCAGGTTATGTCGACATAGGACTCGTTTTACTGTGGATATAGATACTTTTGTTCCTGTTTCCTCCAGCATCTTCACAAGGGTCCTTTGCTGTTGTTCTGGGATTGATTTGAACTTTTCGCACCAAAGTACGTTCATCTCTAGGAGACAGGAACACGTCTCCTTCCCTGAGCAGTATGACGGCTGCGTCGGTCCCATGGTGTTTATACTTGCGTATAGTGTTTGTACAGATGAACGCAGTACCTTCAGGGGTTTGGAAATTGCTCCCAAGGATGAACCAGACTTGTGGAGGTCTAAATTTTTTTCTGAGGGTCTTGAAATACATCCACAGGTACACCTCCAATTTACTCAAATATGTCAATTAGCCTATCAGAAGCTTCTAAAGCCATGGCATAATTGTCTTTCATTTTCCAAGCTGTTTATAGGCACAGTCAACTCAGTGTATGTAAGCCTCTGACCCAACTGGAATTGTGATACAGTGAATTATAAGTGAAATAATCTGTCTGTTAACAATTATTGAAACAATTACTTGTGTCATGCACAAAGTAGATGTCCTAACCGACTCTGCCAAACTATAGTTTGTTAAAATTTGTTGAGTGGTTGAAAAACGAGTATTAATGACTCCAACCTAAGTGTATGTAACTTCTGATTTTAACTGTACATAGGCATACAGAGGCCCATTATCAGCAACCATCACTCCTGAGTTCCAATGGCATGTTGTGTTAGCTAATCCAAGTTTATAATTTAAAAGGCTAATTGAACATTAGAAAACCCTTTAGCAATTTTGTAAGCGCTAGCTGAAAAACTGTTGTTTGATTAAAGAAGCAATAAAACTGGACTTCTTTAGACTAATTGAGTATCTGGAGCATACAGCCACTTGTGGTTCGATTACAGCCTCACAAGTACTCAACTGGCAGCTTATTAAATAGTACCCGCAAACACCCAGTCTCAAAATCAGCAGGAAGAGGCAACTCCGGGATGCTTGCCTTCTAGGCAGAGCTGCAAAGAAAAAGCCATATTCGAATGTCCAATAAAAAAAAGTTTAAAGATGGGCAAAGAAGACAGACACTGGACAGAGGAACTCTGCCTAGAAGGCCAACATCCCGGAGTCGCCTCTTCACTGTTGACGTTGAGACTGGTGTTTTGTAGTACTACTGTATTTAATGACGCTGTCAGTTGAGGACTTTTGAGGCATTTGTTTCTCAAACTAGACACTCTAATGTACTGTCCTCTTGCTCAGTTTTGCACTGGGGCCTCCCACTCCTCTTTCTATTATGGTTAGATCCAGTTTGCGCTGTTCTGTGAAAGGAGTAGTACACAGCGTTGTATGAGATTTTCAGTTTCTTGGCAATTACTCGCATGGAATAGCCTTAATTTTCAGAACAAGAATAGACTGACGAGAAAGTGCTTTGTTTCTGGCCATTTTGAGCATGTAATCGAACCCACAACGCTGATGTTTCAGATACTCACTAGTCTAAAGAAGGCCAGTTTTATTGCTTCTTTAATTAATCAGAACAACAGTTTTCAGCTGTGCTAACAAAACTGGAGGTAAGAAGTGTTAATTATCATTCACCACACTGGGTTGAAAATCTCCAGCTCTCACAATGACCATATGCCACTCAACCTTGTCTTGTCATGAAGCTGATCTAATCTGTGATTCTGTGGTGTTTCTAACAGGGGTTGAATATCAACCTACAGAACCTCACAGTCCAGTTTGAGAAGGCTGCTGATGACAAGGTCCAGTGCCAGGAGGAAGTGACCCACACCAACCAGACTATCGAGCAGGCCAACCAGCTGTCAAGGGCCTGGACGGTACAGAGAGGAGGGGCTGGGGTGGGGGTCAGTCCTGGTCATGCCTGATACACACTATAGAGCCAAACCCAGCTGCTCTGGGCTGGGTAGTGGTTACACATCCACCATAGTTTCTGGAACCGTGCTGGAAAGGAAAATGGGAAAAGAAAATACCTGAGCCAGCAACGCACGGTTCGGCCATATAGTGTGTATCAGGGATCAGTGTGTCTCACCTGGCATGGAAGTGACTTGTCACAGAGCCCGAGGCACGCTGTCTACCAGGAGGTGGGGTTGACAGAAGTGCATCAGTAACCTGGATGAGGACTTGTTATAATGTCCCTGTGATCTGGCTGTAGTGTGATGGAGGGGATGGAGCTTCAGGTCTGGCTAGCCAGCCTGTTGGGGATCAGGGAGGATGGAGAGGGAGAGTGGGATGGACCACAGCAAACGCACCATTAAACTGGGCAACTGTCTCTGTCTGGCCATCGGCCCAGTGGAGAAGAGATGGCAGGAGGCTGCATGGACCGTACACTCAAGCTGTGGCAGCAGACTGGCCTGAGAAGTGTGTGTGTGTGTGTGTGTGTGTGTGTGGTGTGGTGTGTGTGTGTGTGTGTGGGTGTGTGTGTGTGGTGTGTGTGTGTGTGTGTGTGTGTGCGTATTCGGTACACGTATAGATATGTATACATTGTAATTGATACTGCTCTTCATATTTTGGCTACAGTGTCTTCTATTCTACTCACATCAAGTCCAGGTGTTGCATCTTAAAACAAAGTGGTCCTGTGGGGATCCAGAAATGTTTACGTCGGTCCGTTAATAATGTGAAATCCAATAGGAGTCATGTGTTTCTGCAGTGGCCATATTCATGACGTTCTACTTTCTTATTCCACAAAACAATGTGGCTAGCATGGGACAGCTTGGCTTTTCCACATATCAAGATAAATTATATGTCTTTGTGGCATTGATCTGGAAGCCACAGTGTTTAGACTAATACATCAGGACTATATTTAATCATTAACTTACCTCACAGGCTCAACAGCTGTTGGATAATTAAAAACGGCTTCACCCCAAGGACTGAGTGATATTACAGACAACCCATAATGCGTTAGGGTAAATTATAGTGATTTTTAACTGTCTGGGAATTTATTATGCCACATATTCTGGCCCCATGGGCCCTTGTGAAGAAACGCCACGCGTGATTTACCGTGTTCAGGCTGTCACAGCTGGTCATACTATGGAAGGATTAAATGGACGCTAAATAGATGCTGAATGAATTTGCAGGAAAACTTTCAAAGCCAGTTTGGTGGAATTAGTGTTGTATACTTTACTGCTTTATGTTTTTCTAGTTTGGCTGATAGACTGGGTGGAGAAACATATTTCAGCCTTGATGAACCTTTCATTCCATAGTTTGAAATATTTGAGGTGCTTTGAAGTTAAATGCATATACCAAGTTTCCAGTTTATTCTAAAGGTGTTATATACATACAATGTAGACTACATTTCTAATGCTTTTGGTGGTGTATATTGTCATGAAGAAGCATGGTGTATGTGTGTGTGTTCCAGTCAGAAAAGGAGCGGTGGTCCCAGGCAGAAGACCCTGTTTGGTGATGTTCTCCTCAACTCAGATTCTGTCTCCTACGTGGGTCACTTCACCAGGCCTTACCAACACCAACTGCTCTACGAAGCCTTGATACCCTTCGTACAGTCACAACGGGTATAGATCCCAAATGGCACCCTATTCCCTATGTAGTTCACTACTTTTGACCAGTGGGGCCATTATAAAGCTTGCTCCTTTATGCTTTATCGTGTAACTATGTCTAAACTGTTTTTATTCATGGTCTTTAATTGATTTTATTTTAACATTTTGATTTTGGATGTTAATTTAGGATACCCGCCTGGAAATGAATCTTGGTGAAGCACTGTTGCCTCTCTCTCTCTATCGGCCCTGCATAGTTGTACAGTCTGTACCCCACACACAGCCAGCAGAGTGACATCACCGCCTCACTGCTGTCGGTTCCAAATGCACCCCTATTATTATTTAGTGCCACTATATAGTGAACAGGGTTCCATCTGTCTGTCTCTCCGTGTGTTCCAGGTCTCCATCCCTCAAGAAAGACGGCCTGGACCCTGTCCTCATGTTTACAGGACGATGCCACTGTGGCTGCCCTGGCACAACCCGAGCCTGCAAACGATCGGATGTCACAGAGAACGCTGCCATCTGTACCACCAGCGAGTGCTGGCCACTCACGATGGACCCCCAGCAGCAGGGCATCAAGTGGATCCGCAGGCGTGTGGGCCAGAGCTCAGGGTGGAGCAGCTCCACCGTGGAGTGACGAGAGGGAGGGGTTGTTTTTGACTCATTTTCATTAATGATAGTAGAGTTTCAGAGGGTGGGTGAAAAGGAAGGGAAGCAAGTTGGACTGGAACATTGATGGTCACAAGGGTTTGGTTTGTATCACTGGACGTGTCTATCAAGTGGTCCAGTCTGTTTGTACTTTAGCCAAACATGTACAGTAGTAGGGTATGATAACATAGAAGATTTGGTGTCTGGACAGTAGATACAGGATGGGACCAGGCTAATCACTGGTCATACTAAGTATTCAGACCCCTTGACTTTTTCCCCGTTTTGTAACATTACAGCCTTATTCTAAATGTATTCAACTTATATATTTTTCTCATCAATCTACACACAATACCCCCTAATGACAAAGTGAAAACAGGTTTTTAGAGATTTTTGCAGATTTATTACAATTTAAATACAGAAATAACTTATTTATATAAATATTCAGACCTTTTTCTATGAGACTGGAAATTGAGCTCAGGAGCCTTCTGTTTCCAATGATCATCTTTGAGATGTTTCTACAACTTGATTGGAGTCCACCTGTGGAAAATTCATCTAATTGGACATGATTTGGAAAGGCACATACCTGTCTATATAAGGTCCCACAGTTGACAATGCATGTCAGATCACAAACCAAGCAATGAGGTCGAAGGAATTGTCTGTAGGGCTCCGAGACAGGATCGTGTCGAGGCACAGATCTGCTGGAAAAGAACCAATCATTCTTAAATAGAAGAAGTTTAGAACCACCAAGACTATTCATAGAGCTGACCGTCCAGCCAAAATGAACAAGCAATCGAGGGAGAAGGGCTTTGGTCAGGGAGGTGACCAAGAACCAGATGATCCTCTGTGGAGATGGCAGAACCTTCCAGAAAGACAACCATCTCTGCAGCACTCCACCAATCAGGCCTTTATGGTAGAATGGCCAGACGGAAGCCACTCTTCAGTAAAAGGCACATGACAGCCCAATTGGAGTTTGCCAAAAGGTACCTAAAGGACTCTCAGACCATGAGAAACAAGATTCTCTGGTCTGATGAAACCAAGATAGAACTCTTTGGCCTAAATGCCAAGTGTCATGTCTGGAGGAAACCTGGCACCATCCCTACGGTGAAGCATGGTGGTGGCAGCATCATACTGTGGGGATGTTTTTCAGTGGCAGGGACTGGAAGGCTTGTCAGGATCGAGGGAAAGATGAACGGAGCAAAGTACAGAGAGATCCTTGATGAAAACCTGCTCCAGAGCGCTCAGGACCTCAGACTGGGGCGAAGGTTCACCTTTCAACAGGACAACGACATAACCACACAGCCAAGACAACCCAGGAGTGGCTTTGGGACAAGTCTCTGAATGTCCTTGAGTGGCCCAGCCAGTGCCCGGACTTGAACCTGATCTCTGGAGAGACATGAAAATAGCTGTGCAGCAATGCTCCCTATCCAACCTGACAGAGCTTGAGAGGATCTGCAGAGAAGAATGTGAGAAACTCCCCAAATACAGGCGTGCCAAGCTTGTAGTGTCATATCCAAGAAGACTTGAGGCTGTAATCACTGCCTAAGGGGCTTCAACAAAGTACTGAGTAAAGGGTCAAAATACTTATGTAAACGTTATATTTCAGTTTTTTATGTATATTTTTTTGGCAAAACATCCCCAAAACCTGTTTTTGCTTTGTCATTATGGGGTATTGTGTGTAGATTGATGAGGGAAAAAAATATTTAATCTATTTTAGAATAAGGCTGTAACATTACAAAATGTGGAAAAAGTCAAAGGGTCTGAATACTTTCCGAATGCACTGTATTTTTTTTTTCAAATTGATTGACGAGAAAAGTATCATCCAATCCATGGGTTATCTCACTGCACCCTCATATGCCATGTCTTGAAATATGCAGACAGGCGGATTAAAATACATTTACATTGTAATACTTCTGACAGCCAACTTCCTAACTCTGCCCATAACTCCGCCTATTCATGTGTCTTTGGGCTTGCCAGTTACAAAATGTAAAAAAGTATTCAAGTTACCTCTTCCAGTGAATCATTCTGGTTACACTTTAAATGAAATACTTACTGTACGTTTAATGCTTTATAACATCCTTTATAATGCCTTATAATACAATTGTAAGTGTATTATAAGTCATTATACAGGATGTTATAAAGTATAATGCATATGTATTTTCTCTAAAGTGTTACCATCATCATTCTCCACAGGTATTTGGCTGTGTTAGAGCGAGCCCTTGCCTATGCAGAGACTGTTCAGATTGAGAACCTATAGGAGAGAGTTGACCCAGTCCTGGAGCCACTACAGGGCAGATAAACACAAGAGACTGTTCTGATTGAGAACCTACAGGAGAGAGTTGACCCAGTCCTGGAGCCACTACTGGGGAGATAAACACAAAATACTTTTCTGATTGAGAACCTACAGGAGAGAGTTGACCCAGTCCTGGAGCCACTACTGGGGAGATAAACACAAAGAGACTGTTCTGATTGAGAACCTACAGGAGAGAGTTGAGCCAGTCCTGGAGCCACTACTGGGGAGATAAACACAAAAGACTGTTCTGATTGAGAACCTATAGGAGAGAGTTGACCCAGTCCTGGTGCCACTACTGGGGAGATAAACACAAGAGACTGTTCTGATTGAGAACCTACAGGAGAGTGTTGACACAGTCCGGGAGCCACTACTGGGGAGATAAACACAAAAGACTGTTCTGATTGAGAACCTACAGGAGAGAGTTGACCCAGTCCTGGAGCCACTACTGGGGAGATAAACACAAGAGACTGTTCTGATTGAGAACCTATAGGAGAGTGTTGACACAGTCCGGGAGCCACTACTGGGGAGATAAACACAAAAGACTGTTCTGATTGAGAACCTATAGGAGAGAGTTGACCCAGTCCTGGAGCCACTACTGGGGAGATAAACACAAGAGACTGTTCTGATTGAGAACCTATAGGAGAGAGTTGACCCAGTCCTGGAGCCACTACTGGGGAGATAAACACAAAAGACTGTTCTGATTGAGAACCTATAGGAGAGAGTTGACCCAGTCCTGGAGCCACTACAGGGGAGATAAACACAAGAGACTGTTCTGATTGAGAACCTACAGGAGAGAGTTGACCCAGTCCGGGAGCCACTACTGGGGAGATAAACACAAGAGACTGTTCTGATTGAGAACCTACAGGAGAGTGTTGACACAGTCCGGGAGCCACTACTGGGGAGATAAACACAAAAGACTGTTCAGATTGAGAACCTACAGGAGAGAGTTGACCCAGTCCTGGAGCCACTACTGGGAGATAAACACAAGAGACTGTTCTGATTGAGAACCTATAGGAGAGTGTTGACACAGTCCGGGAGCCACTACTGGGGAGATAAACACAAAAGACTGTTCTGATTGAGAACCTATAGGAGAGAGTTGACCCAGTCCTGGAGCCACTACTGGGGAGACAAACACAAGAGATGTTCTGATTGAGAACCTATAGGAGAGAGTTGACCCAGTCCTGGAGCCACTACTGGGGAGATAAACACAAAAGACTGTTCTGATTGAGAACCTATAGGAGAGAGTTGACCCAGTCCTGGAGCCAATACAGGGGAGATAAACAAAAGAGACTGTTCTGATTGAGAACCTACAGGAGAGAGTTGACCCAGTCCGGGAGCCACTACTGGGGAGATAAACACAAGAGACTGTTCTGATTGAGAACCTACAGGAGAGTGTTGACCCAGTCCGGGAGCCACTACTGGGGAGATAAACACAAAAGACTGTTCTGATTGAGAACCTATAGGAGAGAGTTGACCCAGTCCTGGATCCACTACAGGGGAGATAAACACAAGAGACTGTTTTGTTTGAGAACCTACAGGAGAGAGTTGACCCAGTCCTGGAGCCACTACTGGGGAGAAACACCATCAAGGAAGGAAGGCAAGTAATGACAATGGTTCTTGGTTTGACCTGTCCCTGTACAGATCGATTGGCTCAGGAATCCACCAATGAAATCTCTAGGTGGGGCGGTTTCCCAGGCACAGATTAAGTCTAGTCCTGGACTAAAAAGCACTTTCAACTGAGAATGTCCATTGAAAGTGCTTTTTAGTCTAGGATTAGCCTTAGTCTGTGTCCAGGAAACCAGCCCTGGAGGAGACAAACAGTGAGATTTTTGTCATTAAGACACAGTAGCCCTATACAATTATCATACTGTGCATAATGTGCTTTTTCTGCAAAAGCTATTTATTCTATAGTTGTGCCTATAGCCTGTAACCAGTCTTGTCTACACATTACTAATCGATCCATGGTTTTATATTCCTTTTGATATACAAGTCAATACTATCCCAACGTGTCTAAATATGGGCCTGTGGGACAGTATTTTACAATATCTGCAATCCCGAATGGCTGCGAACCCTATTCCCTATGGGCCCTGGTCAAAAGTAGTGCACTACATAGGGACTAGGGTGCCATCTGGGACACAGACAATGCCAGAGGATTTGCCTGACTGACGCTAGAGTCTCACTGAGCAGTGGACAGCTCCAGGGACATGACTGACTTGGATAGGATTGCTCCTTGCTCTTTAGATTATAGATGAATTTGTATTGCATGTTCTGAGTCTCGGAGGCAGACGTATGGATCGCCCCTCTGACGTCTGGTGATAGATGTTCATTGGCCTGCTCATAGTCTTTATGTGGTGAATACTGAACAGTTATTCTTCAGTGGTTAGCCCTGAAAAGTGGGCAGCCAGCCTCTCTTGTGGCTTAGGGACTTGTGCCTTTCCCTCTCTGAAAACGAATGGGAACAACACAACACCACCACCACTCTCAACAGTGGTCAGGAGTGTATCCAGGACAATCTCCAATACAGATCATTAGTCTACATAGGCTTATTATCAGGCTACATAGGTCTAGCATTAGGCTACGTAAGCCTGTAGTTTGTAGTTGATTTGGTCATTTGCCGTAGCGTAGGTTATGGGAAGAATGATGAATCCACTATGATGTGAAATGGATGTGGATGTATTTCAATCTATTACACTGAGTCCCTTTGAACCAATGGAGCAAATAATCCAATCCCCAAGCATATTCATTCACCTCCACACCACCGTTGTTATGATTATCTGAGTTCAATCCTCTAAATGAACAACATATATATCTACGGTGCAAACGGAAAAATAAAAATACTATAAATCGACCTCCTCTTCTCAACCATCAACACACATCTTTCTTGTTCCTTCCTTTCCCTGTGAAACCAAAGTGTGTGTGAATATTACTGAACATCTAAGACTGGACATGTATTGAACTCCTAACAGATCCAGTGCTGCTGCTGTCTGTCGACCCGTGACAATTCATCCCTGTGGTAAATCTGATTAGAAATTCATCCGCTGTAGATGACCTGCGCTTGTTTTTGCTTGTGATTAATACAACCTGCTGTGATGGCCATGATGGATACGGTGGGGCTCCACAGCTGAAGTTCATTAATAATTGGAATGTTGTAGAGTGTGAAGTAATGAATACTAATTATTTCCTTTCATGGCTGACGGAGGACTACAAGCCAATCCATCAGCCAGGACTTTCATTTGGTGGAGTAATGGTTATCAATAGTACATTCATTTTTGCTTGTGAAGATATAGAGTGTAACAAGATCCGGGCC
>NW_021822740.1:0-24306 GCF_901001165.1 Salmo trutta
AGGAGGGGGATATTTCCCCTGAACGAACAGAAGGATGGCATGGTTAGAAGGAGAAGGAGAAGGAGGGGGGATATTCCCCTGAACAGAGCAGAAGGATGGCATGGGTAGAGGATGAGAGGAGAGGAGGAGGGGGATATTTCCCTGAACAGAACAGAAGGATGACATGGTAGAGGGAGAGAGGAGAGGGGAGGGGGGATATTTCCCCTGAACAGAAACAGAAGGATGCATGGTAGAGGGAGGAGAGGGAGAGGAGGAGGGGGATATTTCCCTGAACAGAACAGAAGGATGGCATGGTAGAGGGAGAGAGGAGAGGAGGAGGGGGATATTTCCCCTGAACAGAACAGAAGGATGACCATGGTAGAGGAGAGAGAGAGGAGGAGGGGGATATTTCCCCTGAACAGAACAGAAGGATGGCATGGTAGAGGGAGAGAGGAGAGGAGGAGGGGGATATTTCCCTGAACAGAACAGAAGGATGGCATGGTAGAGGGAGAAGGGAGGAGGAGGAGGGGATATTTCCCATGAACAGAACAGAAGGATGGCACGTGATGGAGAGAGGAGAGGAGGAGGTGGATATTTCCCCTGAAACAGAACAGAAGGATTGACATTGTAGAGGGAGAGAGCGAGAGGAGGAGGCGGGATATTTCCCCCGAAACGAAAGAAGGATGACATTGTAGGGGAGGAGGAGAGGAGTGGGATATTTCCCATGAACAGAACAGAAAGGATGGCATTTGTAATGTAGAGGAAAGAGAGAGAGGAGGGGATATCCCCTGAACAGAACAGAAGGATGGCATGGTAGAGGGAGAGAGGAGAGGAGGAGGGGGATATTTCCCCTGAACAGAACAGAAGGATGACATGGTAGAGGGAGAGAGGAGAGGAGGAAGGGGATATTTCCCCTGAACAGAACAGAAGGATGACATGGTAGAGGGAGAGAGGAGAGAAGGAGGGGGATATTTCCCCTGAACAGAACAGAAGGATGACATGGTAGAGGGAGAGAGGAGAGGGAGGAGGGGGATATTTCCCCTGAACAGAACAGAAGGATGACATGGTAGAGGGAGAGAGGAGAGGAGGAGGGGGATATTTCCCCTGAACAGAACAGAAGGATGGCATGGTAGAGGGAGAGAGGAGAGGAGGAGGGGGATATTTCCCCTGAACAGAACAGAAGGATGGCATGGTAGAGGGAGAGAGGAGAGGAGGGGGATATTTCCCCTGAACAGAACAGAAGGATGGCATGGTAGAGGGAGAGAGGTAGTAGATCAGTTCTCCAACAGTACTGTCCTCTCTGTCAGTGAGGAGGAAACAAGTTGTCACAGAGTTAAATGGTCTCTTTCATGATCCCAGGAGATTGAAGAGGAACTCAAGGAGTTTACTGTCCTCCTACTGAGACAGTCTAACACAGGCTTCCCTGATTCATATCATTAACCCTCCTTCCTCTCCATTGCTTCCTCTCTGCCTGCCTGTCTCTCTCTCTCTCTCTGCCTGCCTGTCTCTCTCTGCCTGCCTGCCTGTCTCTCTCTCTCTGCCTGCCTGTCTCTCTCTCTCTGCCTGCCTGTCTGTCTCTCTCTGCCTGCCTGTCTCTCTCTCTGCCTGCCTGTCTGCCTGCCTCTCTCTCTCTCCCTCTCTCTGCCTGCCTGTCTCTCTCTCTCTGCCTGCCTGTCTGTCTCTCTCTCTGCCTGCCTGTCTCTCTCTGCCAGCCTGTCTCTCTCTCTCTGCCTGCCTGTCTCTCTTTCTCTGTCTGCCTGTCTCTCTCTCTCTGTCTGCCTGTCTCTCTGTCTGCTTGTCTCTCTCTCTCTGTCTGCTTGTCTCTCTCTCTCTCTCTGCCTGCCTGTCTCTCTTTCTCTGTCTGCCTGTCTCTCTCTCTCTGTCTGCCTGTCTCTCTGTCTGCTTGTCTCTCTCTCTCTGTCTGCTTGTCTCTCTCTCTCTCTCTGCCTGCCTGTCTCTCTCTCTCCATCATTATTCAAAGCCCAGTCAGCTATAGGAAGTATTGATGCTAGCTAATCCTTTAGTATATCCACTTACTGACAGTGATGTCTTCCATGTTTCAATGCAGAGAGAAAAATAAAATGAGAGGAGACAGAGAACCCCAGATATGAGTATCAGACCTACCCTGGAAGGTCCTCTGTAGAGACATCGTAGCTGGTCCCAGGACTGACACTGCTGGGGGTCCAATGTGGTCTCAGCAAACACCTACAACACATCAGCATGGATCAGCCACAACACATCAGCATGGATCAGCCACAACACATCAGCATGGATCAGCCACAACACAACAATCAGCATCGATCAGCCACAACACAGCAACATGGATCAGCCACAACACAACACATCAGCATGGATCAGCCACAACACATCAGCATGGATCAGCCACAACACAACAATCAGCATGGATCAGCCACAACACAGCAACATGGATCAGCCACAACACAACACATCAGCATGGATCAGCCACAACACAACACATCAGCATGGATCAGCCACAACACATCAGCATGGATCAGCCACAACACATCAGCATGGATCAGCCACAACACATCACATCAGCATGGATCAGCCACAACACATCAGCATGGATCAGCCACAACACAACAATCAGCATCGATCAGCCACAACACAGCAACATGGATCAGCCACAACACAACACATCAGCATGGATCAGCCACAACACATCAGCATGGATCAGCCACAACACAACAATCAGCATGGATCAGCCACAACACAGCAACATGGATCAGCCACAACACAACACATCAGCATGGATCAGCCACAACACAACACATCAGCATGGATCAGCCACAACACATCAGCATGGATCAGCCACAACACATCAGCATGGATCAGCCACAACACAACACATCAACATGGATCAGCCACAACACAACACATCAGCATGGATCAGCCACAACACATCAGCATGGATCAGCCACAACACAACACATCAGCATGGATCAGCCACAACACATCAGCATGGATCAGCCACAACACATCAACATGGATCAGCCACAACATTGCACATCAGCATGGATCAGCCACAACACATCAGCATGGATCAGCCACAACACATCAGCATGGATCAGCCACAACACAACACATCAGCATGGATCAGCCCACAACACATCAGCATGGATCAGCCACAACACAACACATCAGCATGGATCAGCCACAACACAGCAACATGGATCAGCCACAACACAGCAACATGGATCAGCCACAACACAACACAGCAACATGGATCAGCCACAACACAGCAACATGGATCAGCCACAGATGTTGGTTGATTGATTGTATGGTTGATTTAAGGGTTGTGAAATGTATAAGAACAGAGTAGAGTTCAGCTCAGAGAATAACACGTTAATTATCCCCCGCAGAATGAAATAAAACACTCATCTATAAAACATCTTATATGGATCTCCGGTATCTCTATAGGACACTATCCCCGTCTCTGATCTCCAGGACACCATCCCCGTCTCTCATCTCCAGGACACCATCCCCGCCTCTCATCTCCAGGACACCATCCCCGTCTCTCATCTCCAGGACACCATCCCCGTCTCTCATCTCCAGGACACCATCCCCGTCTCTCATCTCCAGGACACCATCCCCGTCTCTCTTCTCCAGGACACCATCCCCGTCTCTCATCTCCAGGACACCATCCCCGTCTCTCGTCTCCAGGACACCATCCCCCGCCTCTAGGACACCATCCCCGTCTCTCATCTCCAGGACACTATCCCCATCTCTCATCTCCAGGACACCATCCCCGTCTCTCATCTCCAGGACACCATCCCCGTCTCTCATCTCCAGGACACTATCCCCGTCTCTCGTCTCTAGGACACCATCCCCATCTCTCGTCTCTAGGACACCATCCCCGTCTCTAGGACACCATCCCCGTCTCTAGGACACCATCCCCGTCTCTAGGACACCATCCCCGTCTCTAGGACACCATCCCCGTCTCTCGTCTCTAGGACACCATCCCCGTCTCTCGTCTCTAGGACACCATCCCCGTCTCTCGTCTCTAGGACACCATCCCCGTCTCTCGTCTCTAGGACACCATCCCCGACTCTCGTCTCTAGGACACCATCCCCGTCTCTCGGACACTATCTCCATCTCCAGGACACTATCCACATCTCTCATCTCCAGGACACTATCCCCGCCTCTCATCTATAGGACACCATCCCAGTCTCTCATCTCTAGGACACTATCCCCGTCTCTCATCTCCAGGACACTATCCCTGTCTCTCATCTCCAGGACACTATCCCCGACACTACCCCCGTCTATTGGACACCACCCCTCGTCTCTAGGACACTATCCCCATCTCTCGTCTTTAGGACACTATCACCATCCCTGTCTCTCGTCTCTAGGACACCATCCCCGTCTTTAGGACACCATCCCCATCTCTCGTCTCCAGGACACTATCCACATCTCTCATCTCCAGGACAATATCCCCGTCTCTGGGACACTATCCCCGTCTCTGGGACACTATCCCCGTCTCTATCCATGCCTCTGGGACACTATCCCCATCTCTCGTCTCTAGGATACTACCCCCGTCTCTAGGACACTACCCCCGTCTCTAGGACACCATCCCCGTCTTTAGGACACCATCCCCATCTCTCGTCTCTAGGACACCCTCCCCATCTCTCGTCTCTAGGACACCCTCCCCATCTCTCGTCTCTAGGACACCCTCCCCATCTCTCGTCTCTAGGACACCCTCCCCATCTCTCGTCTCCAGGACACTATCCCCATCTCTCATCTCCAGGACACTATTCCCGTCTCTGGGACACTATCCCCGTCTCTGGGACACTATCCTATCCCCGTCTCTATCCATGCCTCTGGGACACAATCCCCATCTCTCGTCTCTAGGACATTACCCCCGTCTCTAGGACACCATCCACTGCCTCTCGGACACCATCCCCGCCTCTAGGACACCATCCCGCCTCTAGGACACCATCCCCGCCTCTCGGACACCATCCCCGCCTCTCGGACACCATCCCCGCCTCTCGGACACCATCCCCGCCTCTAGGACACCATCCCCGCCTCTAGGACACCATCCCCGCCTCTCGGACACCAATCCCCGCCTCTCGTCTCTAGGACACCAATCCCCGCCTCTCGTCTCTAGGACACCAATCCCCGCCTCTCGTCTCTAGGACACCAATCCCCGCCTCTCGTCTCTAGGACACCAATCCCCGCCTCTCGTCTCTAGGACACCAATCCCCGCCTCTCGTCTCTAGGACACCAATCCCCGCCTCTCGTCTCTAGGACACCAATCCCCGCCTCTCGTCTCTAGGACACCAATCCCCGCCTCTCGTCTCTAGGACACCCATCCCCGCCTCTCGTCTCTAGGACACCCATCCCCGCCTCTCGTCTCTAGGACACCCATCCCCGCCTCTCGTCTCTAGGACACCCATCCCCGCCTCTCGTCTCTAGGACACCATCCCCGCCTCTCGTCTCTAGGACACCATCCCCGCCTCTCGTCTCTAGGACACCATCCCCGCCTCTCGTCTCTAGGACACCATCCCCGTCTCTAGGACACCATCCCCGTCTCTAGGACACTATCCACATCTCTCATCTCTAGGACACTATGCACATCTCTCATCTCTAGGACACTATGCACATCTCTCATCTCTAGGACACTATGCACATCTCTCATCTCTAGGACACTATCCACATCTCTCATCTCTAGGACACTATCCACATCTCTCATCTCTAGGACACTATCGACATCTCTCATCTCTAGGACACTATAGTAGCTCCAAAGACTTTCACTGTTGACAGGCTTCAATTAACAGAAAAATAACAGAATAAAACAATAATTGTTTCCACGGCCCTCTGGTGATTTGGATCTTTTTTAATAGCTGTAAAATGCCAGCGCCTGAGGAAAAACCCATCAAACGTGACCTGCATGAAGATTGGCTGAACGACAACGAGGAACAAGAGAAAGATAATCTGTTTTGAAAAGTCAGAGTTATTTAAGATAAATGCAGGGTAGAAGTGACATTTACAATATTGACTGGAGGCTAAACAGGTGTGTTGTCTGATTGGCGAGATGACATTTTCAAACGCTGACAGAGAGAAAGAGAGAGATGTGAGGGATTCTGGGACGGTGAACAGCAAACCACTGATAGAGTGATCAGAAAGTGTTAATTCCCCTTGACTTAGTCTACATGTTGTTGTGTTACAGCCTGAATTCAAAATGGATTACATTGATTTGTTTTCTCTCACCCATCTACACACAATACCCCATGAATTATTTTATTATTTTTTAAATACAGAAATCTAATTTATATAAGTATTCACCCGAGTCAATACTTTGTAATAGCACCTTTGGTGGCGATTGCAGCTTTGAGTCGCCTTGGGTATGACTGGATCAGCTTTGAGTCGTCTTGGGGATGTCTGGATCAGCTTTGAGTCGTCTTGGGGATGTCTGGATCAGCTTTGAGTCGTCTTGGGGAAGTCTGGATCAGCTTTGAGTCGTCTTGGTTATTCCTGGATCAGCTTTGAGTCGTCTTGGGGATGTCTGGATCAGCTTTGAGTCATCTTGGGGATGTCTGGATCAGCTTTGAGTCATCTTGGGGATGTCTGGATCAGCTTTGAGTCGTCTTGGGGATGTCTGGATCAGCTTTGAGTCGTCTTGGGGATGTCTGGATCAGCTTTGAGTCGTCTTGGGGAAGTCTGGATCAGCTTTGAGTCGTCTTGGGGAAGTCTGGATCAGCTTCGAGTCGTCTTGGTTATTCCTGGATCAGCTTTGAGTCGTCTTGGTTATTCCTGGATCAGCTTTGAGTCGTCTTGGGGATGTCTGGATCAGCTTTGAGTCGTCTTGGGGATGTCTGGATCAGCTTTGAGTCGTCTTGGGGATGTCTGGATCAGCTTTGAGTCGTCTTGGGGAAGTCTGGATCAGCTTTGAGTCGTCTTGGGGATGTCTGGATCAGCTTTGAGTCGTCTTGGTTATTCCTGGATCAGCTTTGGGTCGTCTTGGTTATTCCTGGATCAGCTTTGCACATCTGGATTTGGTGATTTTCTCAAGTTCTGTTAAGTTAGATGGAAAGTGGCGGTGAACAGTAACCTTCAAGTCTTTCCACAGATTTTCAATGGGATACAAGTCTGTGCTTTGGCTGGGCCACTCAAGGACTTTCACATTCTTGTTCTGAAGCCATTCCAGCATTGCTTTGGCTGTATGCTTGGGGTCATTGTCCTGTTGGAATGTAAATCTTCGTCCCAGTCTAAGGTTGTTTGCACTCTGAAGCAGGTTCTCAATGATCTGCCTGTATTTGGCTCCATTCATTGTTCCCTCTATCCTTACCAGCCTCACAGTCCCTGCCACTGAAAAGCATCCCATAGTATGATGCTGCCACCACCATACTTCACGGTAGGGATGTTGTTAGACGGGTGATGGTAGGGATGGTGTTAGACGGGCTATGTCTGGTTCTCTCCAGACATAGCGCTTTGCATTCAGGCCGAATAGTTCAATTTCAGTCTCATCAGACCACAGAACCGTTTGCCTCATGCTGTCTTCACAGGACTTTTTTGCAAACACCAGGTGTGCTGTCATGTGCCTTTTTTCTCAGGAGTGGCTTCCGCCTGGCCACTCTCCCATAAAGCCCTGATAGGTGAAGTTCTGTAGAGATTGTTGTCCTTCCGGCAGGTTCTGCCATCTCAGCCAAGGAACTCCGTAATAATGTCAGAGTGGTCATTGGGTTTTTGGTCAACCCCCTGACCAAGGTCCTTCTTGTCCGGCTGCTCAGTTTGGTCAGACGACCAGCTCTAGGCAGTCTGGGTAGTTCCATATTTGTTCAATTTCCCAATAATGGAGACAGACCACTGTGCTCTTGGAAATTTTCAACACTCTAGAAATTGTTTCATACCATTCCACAGATACACTACATGATCAAAAGTATGTGGACACCTGCTCATCGAACATCTCATTCCAAAATCATGGGCATTAATATGGAGTTGGTCCTCCCTTTGCTGCTAGAACAGCCTCCACTCTTCTGGGAAGGCTTTCCACTAGATGTTGGAACATTGCTGCGGGGACTTGCTTCCATTCAGCCACAAGAGCATTATTGAAGTCGGGCGCTGATGTTGGGCGATTAGACCTGGCTCACAGCTCAGCGTTCCAATTCATCCTAAAGGTGTTTGATGGGGTTGTGGTCAGGGCTCTGTGCAGGCCAGTCAAGTTCTTCCACACCGATCGCGACGAACCATTTCTATATAGACCTTGCTTTGTACACAGGGCCACAGAAATCCATTTCATGAAGCTCCAGACGAACAGTTCTTGTGCTGATGTTGCTTCCAGAGGCAGTTTGGAACTTGGTAGTGAGTGTTGCAACCGAGGACAGACAATTTTTATGTACTACGCGCTTCAGCTTGTGTGGCCTCCCACGTGGCTGAACGGTTGTTGCTCCTAGACATTTCCACTTCACAATAACAGCACTTACAGTTGACCGGGGAAGCTCTAGCAGGGCAGAAATTTGACAAACTGACTTGTTGGAAAGGTGGCATCCTATGACGGTGCCACGTTGAAAGTCCCTTAGGCCATTCTACTGCCAATGTTTGTCTATGGAGATTGCATGGCTGTGCGCTCAATTGTATACACCTGTCAGCAACAGGTGTGGCTGAAATAGACTAATCCACTCATTTGAAGGGGTGTCCACATACTGCTGTCTATATAGTGTATCTGATTCATCACAGTTCTATCTGTGAGATCTAGGGACACTTCCTCCAGTTCCTCTGACTTCAGGGTATAGTTCCTGCACTGTCAACTGTGGGACCTTATATAGAGGCAGGTGTGTTACTTTCTAAATCAGCTCCAAACAATTAAATTGGTCCCAGGTGGACTCCAATCAAGGATGATCAAAGGAAATTGGATCCACCTGAGCTCAATCTGGAGGGTCATAACAAAGGGTTTGAATACTTATGTAAAGTAGATATTTCTGTATTGCATTTTCAACAAATTAGCTAAAATGTCAATTGAATCCATTTTGAATTCAGGCTGTAATGCAACATAATGTGGAATAAGTCAAGGGGTGTGAATACTTTCTGAAGGAGCTGGATTTCTCTGTGGTTGTGTATGTGTTAATATTCTATTTTCAATGTTTGATTTTTCCTTTGTATGTCATAGTTACAGTGAATGAGTGTGTGTATGGTGTGTGTGTGTGTGTGTATGGTGTGTATGTATGGTGTGTGTGTATATGGTGTGTGTGAGGTGTGTGTATGGTGTGTGTACGGTGTGTGTGAGGTGTGTGTATGGTTTGTGTACGGTGTGTGTGTGGTGTGTGTATGGTGTGTGTGAGGTGTGTGTATGGTGTGTGTATGAGGTGTGTGTGAGGTGTGTGTATGGTGTGTGTGAGGTGTGTGTATGGTTTGTGTACGGTGTGTGTGAGGTGTGTGTATGGTTTGTGTGAGGTGTGTGTATGGTGTGTGTATGAGGTGTGTGTGAGGTGTGTGTACGGTGTGTGTGAGGTGTGTGTGAGGTGTGTGTACGGTGTGTGTGAGGTGTGTGTATGGTTTGTGTACGGTGTGTGTGAGGTGTGTGTACGGTGTGTGTATGGTGTGTGTGAGGTGTGTGTATGGTTTGTGTACGGTGTGTGTGTGGTGTGTGTATGGTTTGTGTACGGTGTGTGTGTGGTGTGTGTATGGTGTGTGTGAGATGTGTGTATGGTGTGTGTGAGGTGTGTGTATGGTGTGTGTATGAGGTGTGTGTGAGGTGTGTGTGAGGTGTGTGTACGGTGTGTGTGAGGTGTGTGTATGGTTTGTGTACGGTGTGTGTGTGGTGTGTGTATGGTGTGTGTGAGGTGTGTGTATGGTGTGTGTATGAGGTGTGTGTGAGGTGTGTGTACGGTGTGTGTGAGGTGTGTGTACGGTGTGTGTGAGGTGTGTGTGAGGTGTGTGAATGGTTTGTGTACGGTGTGTGTGAGGTGTGTGTACGGTGTGTGTACGGTGTGTGTACGGTGTGTGTATGGTTTGTGTACGGTGTGTGTGAGGTGTGTGTACGGTGTGTGTATGGTGTGTGTGAGGTGTGTGTATGGTTTGTGTACGGTGTGTGTGAGGTGTGTGTATGGTGTGTGTACGGTGTGTGTGAGGTGTGTGTACGGTGTGTGTATGAGGTGTGTGTATGGTTTGTGTACGGTGTGTGTGAGGTGTGTGTACGGTGTGTGTGAGGTGTGTGTATGGTGTGTGTATGGTTTGTGTACGGTGTGTGTGGATGGTGTGTGTGAGGTGTGTGTGAGGTGTGTATGGTGTGTGTATGGTGTGTGTATGGTGTGTGTGGATGGTGTGTGTGTATGTGTGGGGTGTGTGTGAGGTGTGTGTATGGTGTGTGTGAGGTGTGTATGGTGTGTGTGAGGTGTGTGTGAGGTGTGTGTGAGGTGTGAGGTGTGTGTGAGGTGTGTGTATATGGTGTGTGTGAGGTGTGTGTGGTCAATTTGGGACACAGACAGAGTCAATAACATCCAGCTATCTAGTGTCACATAAGTCATCTTCACAAGGCCTCCACCGTCTGGACAACAGAGAGAATATAACTAACACATAAACAGAGAGAGAATTCAATTCACTAAGAGAGAAAGAGAGAGAGAGAGAGAGAGAGAGAGAGAGCGAGAGAACGAGAGAGAGAGAGAGAGAGAGAGCGAGAGAGAGAGAGAGATTCCAGAACCTTCATTAAACTCAGCCGCTCAGTGTTTGGATATTTATTTACTAGACAACTAATTTGAATAAACCAATTAGAAGCCATTCATATGGCAGAATGGTCTGCTACATTCAGACAGCTAGCTGGAGAAAACACCAACACTAACCACTGTTCTTTATTTTCCCCTGGGGGGAACGGCTGCTGATATACACTAAGTAGGTGGAAGACAGAGAGAGAGAGAGGAGAGAGAGAAAGGAGAGAGTAAGCCAGAGAGAGAGAGAGAGAAAGGAGAGAGTAAGCCAGAGAGCGAGAGAGGAGAGAGAGAAAGGAGGGAGTAAGCCAGAGAGAGAGAGAGAGAAAGGAGAGAGTAAGCCAGAGAGCGAGAGAGGAGACAGAGAAAGGAGAGAGAGAAAGGAGAGAGTAAGCCAGAGAGCGAGAGAAGAGAGAGAGAAAGGAGAGAGTAAGCCAGAGAGCGAGAGAGGGAAAGACAGAGATTTTTGTATTGTTTATTTCACTTTTGTTTATTATCTACTTCACTTGCTAAAGGCAATGTAAACATGTTTCCCATGCCAATAAAGCCCTTCAATTGAAATTGAATTGAGAGAAAGACCGAGAGAAACAGACAGAGAGAGAGACAGACAGATGGGCTGCCTGGATGCTACCAATGAGAGGCTACCCCCAACAGTGTTACCTTTTTCCCATCTTCCCCTGCTTCCCTGGACATCACTTTGGTCTGAAACAACAAGAGAGACGACCATCAGAAAAGAGAATGGAAGTGACAGATGGAGAGAGGAAGAGAGATGACCATCAGAAAACAGAATGGAAGTGACAGACAGATGGATGTGTGTGTTGCTTCTCTAAAGGTCACTCTACTCTCTCTCCCCCTTCCTCCCCCACTCAACTTGCTCTCCCCCTCCCCACTCGATCTCCCCGTTCCCCTCCCCACTCGCTCTCCCCCTCCCCCACCCGACTCTCTCTCCCCCCTCCCCCCACCCGACTCTCTCTCCCCCTCCCCCACCCGACTCTCTCTCCCCCTCCCGACTCCCTCTCCCCTTACCCCACTCTCTCTCCCCCTGCCCCACTCTCTCTCCCCCTGCCCCACTCTCTCTCCCCCTGCCCCACTCTCTCTCCCCCTGCCCCACTCTCTCTCCCCCTGCCTGTCATATTATGTATATATGCAGTGTTGTAACGATGTGCAAATGGTTAAAGTACAAAATGGAAAATAAATAAACATAAATATGGGTTGTATTTACAATGGTGTTTGTTCTTCACTGGTTGACCTTTTCTTGTGGCAACAGGTCACAAATCTTGCTGCTGTGATGTCAAACTGTGGTATTTCACCCAGTAGATATGGGAGTTTATTAAATTGGGTTTGTTTTCTAATTATGTTCTGTGTAATCTGAGGGAAATATGTCTCTCTAATATGGCCCTACATTTGGCAGGAGGTTAGGAAGTGCACCTCAGTTTCCACCTCATTTTGTGGGCAGTGTGCACATGGCCTGTCTCTCCTCCGCCTCTCACGAGCAGCTACTAGAAAATAACACACAACCAACCCACCCCATTAACAGGTCAGAGGTCATACTCTGTGTGATGTCACTGACTGACCTGCGCGAGGGAGGTGCTCCGCCCCCTCCCGGTCTCCGTGGTGACCCTGCCCCTCCCTCTCTGTGAGGAGATACACTTGTAGCAGCTCCAGACCTGCAGCAGCCTGGGCTCCGCGTGGCCACTCCCCTTCCGCTGCAGACACTGGCAGTGGTACAGATGACCGCAGCTACACACACACACACACACACACACACACACACACACACACGGTGTTAACAGCATTACCGTGTGTACAGCCTCCACTACAGCACCAGCCTGGGAAATGTTCAGTGAGGTGACAGGTTCAGAACATTGTACTGTAAACCTATCTGACACCGTTCATCCTCTATCAGAACACTGTACTGTAAACATATCTGACACCGTTCATCCTCTATCAGAACATTGTACTGTAAACCTATCTGACACCGTTCATCCTCTATCAGAACATTGCACTGTAAACAGATCTGACACCGTTCATCCTCTATCAGAACATTGTACTGTAAACCTATCTGACACCGTTCATCCTCTATCAGAACATTGCACTGTAAACAGATCTGACACCGTTCATCCTCTATCAGAACACTGTACTGTAAACAGATCTGACACCGTTCACCCTCTATCAGAACACTGTACTGTAAACATATCTGACACCGTTCATCCTCTATCAGAACATTGCACTGTAAACAGATCTGACACCGTTCATCCTCTATCAGAACATTGTACTGTAAACCTTCTGACACCGTTCATCCTCTATCAGAACATTGTACTGTAAACAGATCTGACACCGTTCATCCTCTATCAGAACATTGTACTGTAAACGGATCTGACACCGTTCATCCTCTATCAGAACATTGTACTGTAAACATATCTGACACCGTTCATCCTCTATCAGAACATTGTACTGTAAACGGATCTGACACCGTTCATCCTCTATCAGAACATTGTACTGTAAACGGATCTGACACCGTTCATCCTCTATCAGAACATTGCACTGTAAACAGATCTGACACTGTTCATCCTCTATCAGAACACTGTACTGTAAACATATCTGACACCGTTCATCCTCTATCAGAACACTGTACTGTAAACAGATCTGACACCGTTCATCCTCTATCAGAACATTGCACTGTAAACAGATCTGACACCGTTCATCCTCTATCAGAACACTGTACTGTAAACAGATCTGACACCGTTCACCCTCTATCAGAACACTGTACTGTAAACATATCTGACACCGTTCATCCTCTATCAGAACATTGTACTGTAAACATATCTGACACCGTTCATCCTCTATCAGAACACTGTACTGTAAACCTATCTGACACCGTTCATCCTCTATCAGAACATTGCACTGTAAACAGATCTGACACCGTTCATCCTCTATCAGAACACTGTACTGTAAACAGATCTGACACCGTTCACCCTCTATCAGAACACTGTACTGTAAACATATCTGACACCGTTCATCCTCTATCAGAACATTGCACTGTAAACAGATCTGACACCGTTCATCCTCTATCAGAACATTGTACTGTAAACCTTCTGACACCGTTCATCCTCTATCAGAACATTGTACTGTAAACAGATCTGACACCGTTCATCCTCTATCAGAACATTGTACTGTAAACGGATCTGACACCGTTCATCCTCTATCAGAACATTGTACTGTAAACATATCTGACACCGTTCATCCTCTATCAGAACATTGTACTGTAAACGGATCTGACACCGTTCATCCTCTATCAGAACATTGTACTGTAAACGGATCTGACACCGTTCATCCTCTATCAGAACATTGCACTGTAAACAGATCTGACACTGTTCATCCTCTATCAGAACACTGTACTGTAAACATATCTGACACCGTTCATCCTCTATCAGAACACTGTACTGTAAACATATCTGACACCGTTCATCCTCTATCAGAACACTGTACTGTAAACAGATCTGACACCGTTCATCCTCTATCAGAACATTGCACTGTAAACAGATCTGACACCGTTCATCCTCTATCAGAACACTGTACTGTAAACAGATCTGACACCGTTCATCCTCTATCAGAACACTGTACTGTAAACATATCTGACACCGTTCATCCTCTATCAGAACATTGCACTGTAAACAGATCTGACACCGTTCATCCTCTATCAGAACATTGTACTGTAAACAGATCTGACACCGTTCATCCTCTATCAGAACATTGTACTGTAAACCTTCTGACACCGTTCATCCTCTATCAGAACATTGTACTGTAAACGGATCTGACACCGTTCATCCTCTATCAGAACATTGCACTGTAAACAGATCTGACACCGTTCATCCTCTATCAGAACATTGTACTGTAAACCTTCTGACACCGTTCATCCTCTATCAGAACATTGTACTGTAAACGGATCTGACACCGTTCATCCTCTATCAGAACATTGTACTGTAAACAGATCTGACACCGTTCATCCTCTATCAGAACATTGTACTGTAAACCTTCTGACACCGTTCATCCTCTATCAGAACATTGTACTGTAAACGGATCTGACACCGTTCATCCTCTATCAGAACATTGTACTGTAAACAGATCTGACACCGTTCATCCTCTATCAGAACATTGTACTGTAAACCTTCTGACACCGTTCATCCTCTATCAGAACATTGTACTGTAAACGGATCTGACACCGTTCATCCTCTATCAGAACATTGTACTGTAAACCTTCTGACACCGTTCATCCTCTATCAAGCGGTTGTAGAGAACACATGTTGATGTGAATGTTGTGGTGATGACCTGAATATGATGATTTCATCTGGGCTGTCCTGACGTCTCTTGTACTGCTGCAGACAGATGTTACAGTGGTCCTGGCGAGGGTGGAGCCCCCTGCTGACCGCCGCTCGCAGGTGAGACAGGGACCAGTGGAGGTCACGGTTCAACAGACTGGTGGTCGTCTCCAGTAGCGTCTGGGGGGAGGGGAGAGGATTACTTGATTTGATTTATTGTATCCTGACCCCAGATCAGTTTCTGCTCTGGACAAATGACTGAAAGAGTGACTGGATTTACTGTTTTCTTCCCCTGGAAATTATTTCTCACAGAATCACACATTTACACAAAATCTGTCATCCTCTCTACTCTCTCAGCATGTTAAATAGTACTGTACAACCCACCAGTCATCCTCTCTACTCTCTCAGCATGTTAAATAGTACTGTACAACCCACCAGTCATCCTCTATACTCTCTCAGCATGTTAAATAGTACTGTACAACCCACCAGTCATCCTCTATACTCTCTCAGCATGTTAAATAGTACTGTACAACCCACCAGTCATCCTCTACTCTCTCAGCATGTTAAATAGTACTGTACAACCCACCAGTCATCCTCTCTACTCTCTCAGCATGTTAAATAGTACTGTACAACCCACCAGTCATCCTCTCTACTCTCTCAGCATGTAACTAGTACTGTACAACCCACACATCATCCTCCTACTCTCTCAGCATGTTAAATAGTATGATACAACCCACCAGTCATCCTCTCTCTTCTCAGCATGTTAAATAGTACTGTACAACCCACCAGTCATCCTCTCTACTCTCAGCATGTTAAATAGTACTGTACAACCCACCAGTCATCCTCTCTACTCTCAGCATGTTAAATAGTACTGTACAACCCACCAGTCATCCTCTATACTCTCTCAGCATGTTAAATAGTACTGTACAACCCACCAGTCATCCTCTCTACTCTCTCAGCATGTTAAATAGTACTGTACAACCCACCAGTCATCCTCTCTACTCTCTCAGCATGTTAAATAGTACTGTACAACCCACCAGTCATCCTCTCTACTCTCTCAGCATGTTAAATAGTACTGTACAACCCACCAGTCATCCTCTCTACTCTCAGCATGTTAAATAGTACTGTACAACCCACCAGTCATCCTCTCTACTCTCTCAGCATGTTAAATAGTACTGTAACAACCCACCAGTCATCCTCTCTACTCTCTCAAGACATGTTAAATAAGTACGTACAACCCACCATGTCATCCCTCCTCTACTCTCTCAGCATGTTAAATAGTACTGTACAACCACCAGTCATCCTCTCTACGCTGCGCAGCATGTTAAAAACTAGTACTGTACAACCCACCAGTCATCCTCTCTACTCTCTTCAGCATGTTAAATAGTACTGTACAACCCACCAGTCATACCTCTCTACTCTCATCAGCATGTTAAATAGTACTGTACAACCCACCAGTCATCCTCTCATAACTCTCTCAGCATGTTAAATAGTACGGTACAAACCCACCAGTCATCCTCTCATACTCTCCTCAGCATGTGTAAAATAGTACTGTACAACCCACCAGTCATCCTCCTCGTACTCTCTCAGCATGTTAAATAGTACTGTAACAACCCACGCAGTCATCCCTCTCTCTCTCAGCAGGTTAAATAGTACTGTTACAACCCACCAGTTCATACCTCTCTACTCTCTCAGCATGTTAAATAGTACTGTACAACCCACCAGTCATCCTCTCTACTCTCTCAGCATGTTAAATAGTACTGTACAACCCACCAGTCATCCTCTCTACTCTCTCAGCATGTTAAATAGTACTGTACAACCCACCAGTCATCCTCTCTACTCTCTCAGCATGTTAAATAGTACTGTACAACCCACCAGTCATCCTCTCTACTCTCTCAGCATGTTAAATAGTACTGTACAACCCACCAGTCATCCTCTCTACTCTCTCAGCATGTTAAATAGTACTGTACAAACCCACCAGTCATCCTCTCTACTCTCTCTCAGCATGTTAAATAGTCTGTACAACCCACAGTCATCCTCTCGACTCTCTCAGCAGTTAAATTAGTACTGTACAACCCACCAGTCATCCTCTCTACTCTCTCAGCATGTTAAATAGTACTGTACAACCCACCAGTCATCCTCTCTACTCTCTCAGCATGTTAAATAGTAACTGTACAACCCACCAGTCATCCTCTCTACTCTCTCAGCATGTTAAATAGTACTGTACAACCCACCAGTCATCCTCTCTACTCTCTCAGCATGTTAACTAGTACTGTACAACCCACCAGTCATCCTCTCTACTCTCTCAGCATGTTAAATAGTACGTAAACCCACCAGTCATCCTCTCTACTCTCTCAGCAGTTAAATAGTACTGTACAACCCACCAGTCATCCTCTCTACTCTCTCAGCATGTTAATAGTACTGTACAACCCACCAGTCATCCTCTCTACTCTCTCAGCATGTTAAATAGTACTGTACAACCCACCAGTCATCCTCTCTACTCTCTCAGCATGTTAAATAGTACTGTACAACCCACCAGTCATCCCTCTATACTCTCCGCATGTTAAATAGTACTGTACAACCCACCAGTCATCCTCTCTACTCTCTCAGCATGTTAAATAGTACTGTACAACACCCACCAGTCATCCTCTCTACTCTCTCAGATCTAAATAGTACTGTACAACCCACCAGTCATCCTCTCTACTCTCTCAGCATGTTAAATAGTACTGTACAACCCACCAGTCATCCTCTCTACTCTCTCAGCATGTTAAATAGTACTGTACAACCCACCAGTCATCCTCTATACTCTCTCAGCATGTTAAATAGTACTGTACAACCCACCAGTCATCCTCTCTACTCTCTCAGCATGTTAAATAGTACTGTACAACCCACCAGTCATCCTCTCTACTCTCTCAGCATGTTAAATAGTACTGTACCACCCACCAGTCATCCTCTCTACTCTCTCAGCATGTTAAATAGTACTGTACAACCCACCAGTCATCCTCTCTACTCTCTCAGCATGTTAAATAGTACTGTACAACCCACCAGTCATCCTCTATACTCTCTCAGCATGTTAATAGTACTGTACAACCCACCAGTCATCCTCTCTACTCTCTCAGCATGTTAATAGTACTGTACAACCCACCAGTCATCCTCTCTACTCTCTCAGCATGTTAAATAGTACTGTACAACCCACCAGTCATCCTCTCTACTCTCTCAGCATGTTAAATAGTACTGTACAACCCACCAGTCATCCTCTCTACTCTCTCAGCATGTTAAATAGTACTGTACAACCCACCAGTCATCCTCTCTACTCTCTCAGCATGTTAAATAGTACTGTACAACCCACCAGTCATCCTCTCTACTCTCTCAGCATGTTAAATAGTACTGTACAACCCACCAGTCATCCTCTCTACTCTCTCAGCATGTTAAATAGTACTGTTACCACTGTACTAAAAAAACCCACCAGTCATCCTCTCTACTCTCTCAGCATGTTAAATAGTACTGTACAACCCACCAGTCATCCTCTCTACTCTCTCAGCATGTTAAATAGTACTGTACAACCCACCAGTCATCCTCTCTACTCTCTCAGCATGTTAAATAGTACTGTACAACCCACCAGTCATCCTCTCTACTCTCTCAGCATGTTAAATAGTACTGTACAACCCACCAGTCATCCTCTCTACTCTCTCAGCATGTTAAATAGTACTGTACAAACCCCAGTCATCCTCTCTACCTCTCTCAGCATGTTAAATAGTACTGTACAACCCACCAGTCATCCTCTCTACTCTCTCAGCATGTTAAATAGTACTGTACAACCCACCAGTCATCCTCTCTACTCTCTCAGCATGTTAAATAGTACTGTAAAACCCACCAGTCATCCTCTCTACTCTCTCAGCATGTTAAATAGTACTGTACAACCCACCAGTCATCCTCTCTACTCTCTCAGCATGTTAAATAGTACTGTACAACCCACCAGGTCATCCTCTCTACTCTCTCAGCATGTTAAATAGTACTGTACAACCCACCAGTCATCCTCTCTACTCTCTCAGCATGTTAAATAGTACTGTACAACCCACCAGTCATCCTCTCTACTCTCTCAGCATGTTAAATAGTACTGTACAACCCACCAGTCATCCTCTCTACTCTCAGCTGTTAACTTAGTACTGTACAAACCCCACCAGTCATCCTCTACTACTCTCAGCATGTTAAATAGTACTGTACAACCCACCAGTCATCCTCTCTACTCTCTCAGCATGTTAAATAGTACTGTACAACCCACCAGTCATCCTCTCTACTCTCTCAGCATGTTAAATAGTACTGTACAACCCACCAGTCCTCCTCTCTACTCTCTCAGCATGTTAAATAGTACTGTACAACCCACCAGTCATCCTCTCTACTCTCTCAGCATGTTAAATAGTACTGTACAACCCACCAGTCATCCTCTCTACTCTCTCAGCATGTTAAATAGTACTGTACAACCCACCAGTCATCCTCTCTACTCTCTCAGCATGTTAAATAGTACTGTACAACCCACCAGTCATCCTCTCTACTCTCTCAGCATGTTAAATAGTACTGTACAACCCACCAGTCATCCTCTCTACTCTCTCAGCATGTTAAATAGTACTGTACAACCCACCAGTCATCCTCTCTACTCTCTCAGCATGTTAAATAGTACTGTACAACCCACCAGTCATCCTCTCTACTCTCTCAGCATGTTAAATAGTACTGTACAACCCACCAGTCATCCTCTCTACTCTCTCAGCATGTTAAATAGTACTGTACAACCCACCAGTCATCCCTCTACTCTCTCAGCATGTTAAATAGTACTGTACAACCCACCAGTCATCCTCTCTACTCTCTCAGCATGTTAAATAGTACTGTACAACCCACCAGTCATCCTCTTACTCTCTCAGCATGTTAAATAGTACTGTACAACCCACCAGTCATCCCCTCTACTCTCTCAGCATGTTAAATAGTACTGTACAACCCACCAGTCATCCTCTCTACTCTCTCAGCATGTTAAATAGTACTGTACAACCCACCAGTCATCCTCTCTACTCTCTCAGCATGTAAATAGTACTGTACAACCCCCAGTCATCCTCTCTACTCTCTCAGCATGTTAAATAGTACTGTACAACCCACAGCCATCCTCTCTACTCTCTCAGCATGTTAAATAGTACTGTACAACCCACCAGTCATCTCTCTACTCTCTCAGCATGTTAAATAGTACTGTACAACCACCAGTCATCCTCTCTACTCTCTCAGCATGTTAAATAGTACTGTACAAAACCCACCAGTCATCCTCTCTACTCTCTCAGCATGTTAATAGTACTGTACAACCCCACCAGTCATCCTCTCTACTCTCTCAGCATGTTAAATAGTACTGTACAACCCACCAGTCATCCTCTCTACTCTCTCAGCATGTTAATAGTACTGTACAACCCACCAGTCATCCTCTCTACTCTCTCAGCATGTTAAATAGTACTGTACAACCCACCAGTCATCCCTCTACTCTCTCAGCATGTTTAAATAGTACTGTACAACCCACCAGTCATCCTCTCTACTCTCTCAGCATGTTAAATAGTACTGTACAACCCACCAGTCATCCTCTCTACTCTCTCAGCAGTTAATAGTACTGTACAACCACCAGTCATCCTCTCTACTCTCTCAGCATGTTAAATAGTACTGTACAACCCACCAGTCATCCTCTCTACTCTCTCAGCATGTTAAATAGTACTGTACAACCACCAGTCATCCTCTCTACTCTCTCAGCATGTTATATAGTACTGTACACCCACCAGTCATCCTCTCTACTCTCTCAGCATGTTAAATAGTACTGTACACCCACCAGTCATCCTCTCTACTCTCTCAGCATGTTAAATAGTACTGTACAACCACCACCAGGTCTCCTCTCTACTCTCTCAGCATGTTAAATAGTACTGTACAACCCACCAGTCATCCTCTCTACTCTCTCAGCAATGTTAAATAGTACTGTACAACCCACCAGTCATCCTCTCTACTCTCTCAGCATGTTAAATAGTACTGTACAACCCACCAGTCATCCTCTCTACTTCCCTCTACTCTCTCAGCATGTTAAAAATAGTACTGTACAACCCACCAGTCATCCTCTCTACTCTCTCAGCATGTTAAATAGTACTGTACAACCCACCAGTCATCCTCTCTACTCTCTCAGCAATGTTAAATAGTACTGTACAACCCACCAGTCCATCCTCTATACTCTCTCAGCATGTTAATAGGACTGTACCAACCCACCAGTCATCCTCTCTACTCTCTCAGCATGTTAATAGTAACTGTAAACACACCCACCATGGCATATCCGCTCGTCACCTCTCAGCTGTTAAATAGTACTGTAACAAAACCCATCCAGTCATCGCTCTCTATCTCTCAGCAATGTAAATAGTACTGGTACAACCCACCAGTCCATCCTCTCTAAAATTCTACTCTTCTCAGGCATGTTAAATAGTACTGTTAACAACCCACCAGTCATCCTCTCGTACTCTCTCAGCATGTTATAGTACTGTACAAACCCACCAGTCATCCTCTCTACTCTTCAGCATGTTAAATAGTACTGTAACAACCCACCAGTCATCCTCTATACTCTCTCACATAGTTAAATAGTACTGGTACAAACCCACCAGTCCATCCTCTCTCGACTCTCTCGTCAAGCTGTGAAATAGTAACTGTACAACCCACCCAGTCATCCTCTCTAACCTATCTCTCAGCATGTTAAATAGTACATGTACAAACCCACCAGTCATCCTCTCTACTCTCTCAGCATGTTAAATAGTACTGTACAACCCACCAGTCATCCTCTACTACTCTCTCAAGCATGTTAAATATTACTGTACAACCCACCAGTCATTCCTCCTCTACTCTCTCAGCATGTTAATAGTACTGTACAACCCACCAGTCATCCTCTCTACTCTCTCAGCATGTTAAATAGTACTGTACAACCCACCAGTCATCCTCTCTACTCTCTCAGCATGTTAAATAGTACTGTACAACCCACCAGTCATCCTCTCTACTCTCTCAGCATGTTAAATAGTACTGTACAACCCACCAGTCATCCTCTCTACCTCTCTCAGCATGTTAAATAGTACTGTACAACCCACCAGTCATCCTCTCTACTCTCTCAGCATGTTAAATAGTACTGTACAACCCACCAGTCATCCTCTCTACTCTCTCAGCATGTTAAATAGTACTGTACAACCCACCAGTCATCCTCTCTACTCTCTCAGCATGTTAAATAGTACTGTACAACCCACCAGTCATCCTCTCTACTCTCTCAGCATGTTAAATAGTACCGTACAACCCACCAGTCATCCTCTCTACTCTCTCAGCATGTTAAATAGTACTGTACAACCCACCAGTCATCCTCTATACTCTCTCAGCATGTTAAATAGTACTGTACAACCCACCAGTCATCCTCTCTACTCTCTCTCTCAGATGTTAAATAGTACTGTACAACCCACCAGTCATCCTCTCTACTCTCTCAGCATGTTAAATAGTACTGTACCACCCACCAGTCATCCTCTCTACTCTCTCAGCATGTTAAATAGTACTGTACAACCCACCAGTCATCCTCTCTACTCTCTCAGCATGTTAAATAGTACTGTACAACCCACCAGTCATCCTCTCTACTCTCTCGCATGTTAATAGTACTGTACAACCCACCAGTCATCCTCTCTACTCTCTCAGCATGTTAAATAGTACTGTACAACCCACCAGTCATCCTCTCTACTCTCTCAGCATGTTAAATAGTACTGTACAACCCACCAGTCATCCTCTATACTCCTCAGCAGTAAATAGTACTGTACAACCCACCAGTCATCCTCTCTACTCTCTCAGCATGTTAAATAGTACTGTACAACCCACCAGTCATCCTCTCTACTCTCTCAGCATGTTAAATAGTACTGTACAACCCACCAGTCATCCTCTCTACTCTCTCAGCATGTTAAATAGTACTGTACAACCCACCAGTCATCCTCTCTACTCTCTCAGCATGTTAAATAGTACTGTACAACCCACCAGTCATCCTCTCTACTCTCTCAGCATGTTAAATAGTACTGTACAACCCACCAGTCATCCTCTCTACTCTCTCAGCATGTTAAATAGTACTGTACAACCCCCCAGTCATCCTCTCTACTCTCTCAGCATGTTAAATAGTACTGTACAACCCACCAGTCATCCTCTCTACTCTCTCACATGTTAAATAGTACTGTACAACCCCACCAGTCATCCTCTCTACTCTCTCAGCATGTTAAATAGTACTGTACACCCACCAGTCATCCTCTCTACTCTCTCAGCATGTTAAATAGTACTGTACAACCCACCAGTCATCCTCTCTACTACTCTCTCAGCATGTTAAATAGTACTGTACAACCCACCAGTCATCCTCTACTCTCAGCATGTTAAATAGTACTGTACAACCCACCAGTCATCCTCTCTACTCTCTCAGCATGTTAAATATACTGTACAACCCACCGTCATCCTCTCTACTCTCTCAGCAGTTAAATAGTACTGTACAACCCACCAGTCATCCTCTCTACTCTCTCAGCATGTTAATAGTACTGTACAACCACCAGTCATCCTCTCTACTCTCTCAGCATGTTAAATAGTACTGTACAACCCCCAGTCATCCTCTCTCTACTCTCTCAGCATGTTAAATAGTACTGTACAACCCACCAGTCATCCTCTCTACTCTCTCACATGTTAAATAGTACTGTACACCCACCAGTCCATCCTCTCTACTCTCTCAGCATGTTAAATAGTACTGTACAACCCACCAGTCATCCTCTCTACTCTCTCAGCATGTTAAATAGTACTGTACAACCCACCAGTCATCCTCTCTACTCCTCAGCATGTTAAATAGTACTGTACAACCCACCAGTCATCCTCTCTACTCTCTCACATGTTAAATAGTACTGTACAACCCACCAGTCATCCTCTACTCTCTCAGCATGTTAAATAGTACTGTACAACCCACCAGTCATCCTCTCTACTCTCTCAGCATGTTAAATAGTACTGTACACCCACCAGTCATCCTCTCTACTCTCTCAGCATGTTAAATAGTACTGTACAACCCCCAGTCATCCTCTATACTCCTCAGCATGTTAAATAGTACTGTACAACCCACCAGTCATCCTCTCTACTCTCTCAGCATGTTAAATAGTACTGTACAACCCACCAGTCATCCTCTCTACTCTCTCAGCATGTTAAATAGTACTGTACAACCCACCAGTCATCCTCTCTACTCTCTCAGCATGTTAAATAGTACTGTACAACCCACCAGTCATCCTCTCTACTCTCTCAGCATGTTAAATAGT
>NW_021822740.1:24806-47306 GCF_901001165.1 Salmo trutta
TTCCATACACCCAGACAGAGACTATCCTTCAATACAGTGTTTAGTTCCATTCCCTCAGACAGAGATCTATCCAGTATAATACAGTGTTTGTTCCATACACTCAGACAGAGACCTATCCTTCAATACAGTGTTTAGTTCCATACACTCAGACAGAGTCTATCCAGTTCAATACAGTGTTTAGTTCCATACACTCAGACAGAGATCTATCCAGTTCAATACAGTGTTTAGTTCCATACACCAGACAGAGATCTATCCAGTATAATACAGTGTTTAGTTCCATACACTCAACAGAGATCTATCCAGTTCATACAGTGTTTAGTTCCATACACTCAGACAGAGATCTATCCAGTTATACAGTGTTTATTCCATACACTCAGACAGAGACCTATCCAGTATAATACAGTGTTTAATTCCATAAACTCAGACAGAGACCTATCCAGTTCAATACAGTGTTTAGTTCCATACACTTAGACAGAGATCTTTCCAGTTCAAATACAGTGTTTAGTTCCATACACTCAGACAGACCTATCCAGTTCAATACAGTGTTTAGTTCCATCACTCAGACAGAGACCTATCCAGTTCAATACAGTGTTTAGTTCCATACACTCAGACAGAGATCTATCCAGTTCAATACAGTGTTTAGTTCCATACACTCAGACAGAGATCTATCCAGTTCAATACAGTTTTAGTTCCATAACCTCAGACAGAGATCTATCCAGTTCAATACAGTGTTTAGTTCCATACACTCAGACAGAGATCTATCCATTCAATACAGTGTTTAGTTCCATACACTCAGACAGAGATCTATCCAGTTCAATAGTGTTTAGTTCCATAACTCAACAGAGATCTATCCAGTTCAATACAGTGTTTAGTTCCATACACTCAGACAGAGATCTATCCAGTATAATACAGTGTTTAGTTCCATACACTCAGACAGAGATCTATCCAGTTCAATACAGTGTTTAGTTCCATTCCCTCAGACAGAGATCTATCCAGTATAATACAGTGTTTAGTTCCATACACTCAGACAGAGACCTATCCAGTTCAATACAGTGTTTAGTTCCATCACTCACAGAGATCTATCCAGTTCAATACAGTGTTTAGTTCCATACACTCAGACAGAGATCTATCCAGTTCAATACAGTGTTTAGTTCCATACACCCAGACAGAGATCTATCCAGTATATACAGTGTTTAGTTCCATACACTCAGACAGAGATCTATCCAGTTCAATACAGTGTTAGTTCCATACACTCAGACAGAGATCTATCCAGTTCAATACAGTGTTTAGTTCCATACACTTAGACAGAGATCTATCCAGTTCAATACAGTGTTTAGTTCCATACACTCAGACAGAGATCTATCCAGTATAATAGTGTTTAGTTCCATACACTCAGACAGAGATCTATCCAGTTCAATACAGTGTTTAGTTCCATACACTCAGACAGAGATCTATCCAGTTCAATACAGTGTTTAGTTCCATACACTCAGACAGAGATCTATCCAGTTCAATACAGTGTTTAGTTCCATACACTCAGACAGAGATCTATCCAGTTCAATACAGTGTTTAGTTCCATTCCCTCAGACAGAGATCTATCCAGTATAATACAGTGTTTAGTTCCATACACTCAGACAGAGACCTATCCAGTTCAATACAGTGTTTAGTTCCATACACTCAGACAGAGATCTATCCAGTTCAATACAGTGTTTAGTTCCATACACTCAGACAGAGATCTATCCAGTTTCAATACAGTGTTTAGTTCCATACACTCAGACAGAGATCTATCCAGTTCAATACAGTGTTTAGTTCCATACACTTAGACAGAGATCTATCCAGTTCAATACAGTGTTTAGTTCCTACACTCAGACAGAGATCTATCCAGTATAATAAGTGTTTAGTTTCCATACACTCAGACAGAGATCTATCCAGTTCAATACAGTTTTAGTTCCATACACTCAGACAGAGATCTATCCAGTTCAATACAGTGTTTAGTTCCATAAACTCAGACAGAGATCTATCCAGTTCAATACAGTGTTTAGTTCCATACCTCAGACAGAGATCTATCCAGTATAATCAGTGTTAGTTCCATACACTCAGACAGAGATCTATCCAGTCAATACAGTGTTTAGTTCCATACACTCAGACAGAGATCTATCCAGTTCAATACAGTGTTTAGTTCCATACACTCAGACAGAGATCTATCCAGTTCAATACAGTGTTTAGTTCCATACACTCAGACAGAGATCTATCCAGTATAATACAGTGTTTAGTTTCCATACACTCAGACAGAGATCTATCCAGTATAATACAGTGTTTAGTTCCATACACTCAGACAGAGATCTATCCAGTATAATACAGTGTTTAGTTCCATACACTCAGACAGAGACCTATCCAGTTCAATACAGTGTTTAGTTCCATACACTCAGACAGAGATCTGTCCATTCAATACAGTGTTTAGTTCCATACACTCAACAGAGATCTACCAGTTCAATACAGTGTTAGTTCCATACACTCAGACAGAGATCTATCCAGTTCAATACAGTTTTAGTTCCATACACTCAACAGAGATCTATCCAGTTCAATACAGTTTTGTTCCATACACTCAGCAGAGATCTATCCATATAATACAGTGTTAGTTCCATACACTCAGACAGAGATCTATCCAGTCCAATACAGTGTTTAGTTCCATAAACTCAGACAGAGATCTATCCAGTTCAATACAGTGTTTAGTTCCATACACTCAGACAGAGATCTATCCAGTATAATACAGTGTTTAGTTCCATACACTCAGACAGAAATCTATCCAGTATAATACAGTGTTTAGTTCCATACACTCAGACAGAGATCTATCCAGTTCAATACAGTGTTTAGTTCCATACACTCAGACAGATCTATCCAGTTCAATACAGTGTTTAGTTCCATACACTCAGACAGAGATCTATCCAGTTCAATACAGTGTTTAGTTCCATACACTCAGACAGAGATCTATCCAGTATAATACAGTGTTTAGTTCCATACACTCAGACAGAGATCTATCCAGTATAATACAGTGTTTAGTTCCATACACTCAGACAGAGACCTATCCAGTTCAATACAGTGTTTAGTTCCATACACTCAGACAGAGATCTATCCAGTATAATACAGTGTTTAGTTCAATACACTCAGACAGAGATCTATCCAGTTCAATACAGTGTTTAGTTCAATACACTCAGACAGAGATCTATCCAGTTCAATACAGTGTTTAGTTCCATACACTCAGACAGAGATCTATCCAGTTCATACAGTGTTTAGTTCCATACACTCCAGAGATCTATCCAGTTCATACAGTGTTTAGTTCCATACACTCAGACAGAGATCTATCCAGTTCAATACAGTGTTTAGTTCCATACACTCAGACAGAGTCTATCCAGTAATAATCAGTGTTAGTTCCATACACTCAGACAGAGATCTATCCAGTTCAATACAGTGTTTAGTTCCATACACTCAGACAGAGATCTATCCAGTTCATACAGTGTTAGTTCCATACACTCAGACAGAGATCTATCCAGTTCAATACAGTGTTTAGTTCCATACACTCAGACAGAGATCTATCCAGTATAATACAGTGTTTAGTTCCATACACTCAGACAGAAATCTATCCAGTATAATACAGTGTTTAGTTCCGTACACTCACAGAGATCTATCCAGTTCAATACAGTGTTTAGTTCCATACACTCAGACAGAGATCTATCCAGTTCAATACAGTGTTTAGTTCCATACACTCAGACAGAGATCTATCCAGTATAATACAGTGTTAGTTCCATACACTCAGACAGAGATCTATCCAGTATAATACAGTGTTTGTTCCATACACTCAGACAGAGATCTATCCAGTATAATACAGTGTTTAGTTCCATACACTCAGACAGAGATCTATCCAGTATAATACAGTGTTTAGTTCCATACACTCAGACAGAGATCTATCCAGTATAATACAGTGTTTAGTTCCATACACTCAGACAGAGACCTATCCAGTTTCAATCAGTGTTTAGTTCCATACACTCAGACCGAGATCTATCCAGTATAATACAGTGTTTAGTTCAATACACTCAGACAGAGATCTATCCAGTTCAATACAGTGTTTAGTTCCATACACTCAGACAGAGATCTATCCAGTTCAATACAGTGTTTAGTTCCATACACTCAGACGAGATCTATCCAGTATAATACAGTGTTTAGTTCCATACACTCAGACAGAGACCTATCCAGTTCAATACAGTGTTTAGTTCCATACACTCAGACAGAGATCTATCCAGTATAATACAGTGTTTAGTTCAATACACTCAGACAGAGATCTATCCAGTTCAATACAGTGTTTAGTTCCATACACTCAGACAGAGATCTATCCAGTTCAATACAGTGTTTAGTTCCATACACTCAGACAGAGATCTATCCAGTTCAATACAGTGTTTAGTTCCATACACTCGACAGAGATCTATCCAGTTCAATACAGTGTTTAGTTCCATACACTCAGACAGAGACCTATCCAGTTCAATACAGTGTTTAGTTCCATACACTCAGACAGAGACCTATCCAGTTCAATACAGTGTTTAGTTCCATACACTCAGACAGAGATCTATCCAGTTCAATACAGTGTTTAGTTCCATACACTCAGACAGAGATCTATCCAGTTCAATACAGTGTTTAGTTCCATACACTCAGACAGAGATCTATCCAGTTCAATACAGTGTTTAGTTCCATACACTCAGACAGAGATCTATCCAGTTCAATACAGTGTTTAGTTCCATACACTCAGACAGAGATCTATCCAGTTCAATAGTGTTTAGTTCCATACACTCAGACAGAGATCTATCCAGTTCAATACAGTGTTTAGTTCCATACACTCAGACAGAGATCTATCCAGTATAATACAGTGTTTAGTTCCATACACTCAGACAGAGATCTATCCAGTTCAATACAGTGTTTAGTTCCATTCCCTCAGACAGAGATCTATCCAGTATAATACAGTGTTAGTTCCATACACTCAGACAGAGACCTATCCAGTTCAATACAGTGTTTAGTTCCATACACTCAGACAGAGATCTATCCAGTTCAATACAGTGTTTAGTTCCATATACACTCAGACAGAGACCTCCAGTTCAATACAGTGTTTAGTTCCATACACTCAGACAGAGATCTATCCAGTTAATACGTGTTTAGTTCCATACACTCAGACAGAGATCTATCCAGTTCAATACAGTGTTTAGTTCCATACACTCAGACAGAGATCTATCCAGTTCAATACAGTGTTTAGTTCCATACACTCAGACAGAGATCTATCCAGTTCATACAGTGTTTAGTTCCATACACTCAGACAGAGATCTATCTTCAATACAGTGTTTAGTTCCATACACTTAGACGAGATCTATCCAGTTCAATACAGTGTTTAGTTCCATACACTCAGACAGAGATCTATCCAGTATCAATACAGTGTTTAGTTCCATACACTCAGACAGAGATCTATCCAGTTCAATACAGTGTTTAGTTCCATACACTCAGACAGAGATCTATCCAGTTCAATACAGTGTTTAGTTCCATACACTCAGACAGAGATCTATCCAGTTCAATACGATGTTTAGTCCATACACTCAGACAGAGATCTATCCAGTCAATACAGTGTTTTGTTCCATACACTCAGACAGAGATCTATCCAGTTCAATACAGTGTTTAGTTCCATACACTCAGACAGAGATCTTATCCAGTTCAATACAGTGTTTAGTTCCATACACTCAGACAGAGATCTATCCAGTTCAATACAGTGTTTAGTTCCATACATCAGACAGAGATCTATCCAGTTCAATACAGTGTTAGTTCCATACACTCAGACAGAGATCTATCCAGTATAATACAGTGTTTAGTCCATACACTCAGACAGAGACTCTATCCAGTATAATACAGTGTTTAGTTCCATACACTCAGACAGAGATCTATCCAGTATAATACAGTGTTTAGTTCCATACACTCAGACAGAGACCTATCCAGTTCAATACAGTGTTTAGTTCCATACACTCAGACAGAGATCTAGCCAGTATAATACAGTGTTTAGTTCCATACACTCAGACAGAGATCTATCCAGTATAATACGTGTTTAGTTCCATACACTCAGACAGAGATCCAGTATAATACAGTGTTTAGTTCCATACACTCAGACAGAGATCTATCCAGTTCAATACAGTGTTTAGTTCCATACACTCAGACAGAGATCTATCCAGTTCAATACAGTGTTTAGTTCCATACACTCAGACAGAGATCTATCCAGTTCAATACAGTGTTAGTTCCATACACTCAGACAGAGATCTATCCAGTAATACAGTGTTTAGTTCCATACACTCAGACAGAGATATCCAGTTCAATACAGTGTTTAGTTCCATACACTCAGACAGAGATCTATCCAGTTAATACAGTGTTTAGTTCCATACACTCGACAGAGATCTATCCAGTTCAATACAGTGTTTAGTTCCATACACTCAGACAGAGATCTATCCAGTATAATACAGTGTTTAGTTCCATACACTCAGACAGAGACCTATCCAGTATATATACAGTGTTTATAATTCCATAAAACTCAGACAGAGCACCTATCCAGTGCAATACCGTGTTTAGTTCCATACACTTAGACAGAAGATCTTATCCAGTCAATACCAGTGTTTAGTTTCCATACACTCAGACAGAGGACCTATCCAGATAATAACAGTGTTTAGTTCCATACACATCAGACAGAGATCTATCCAGTTCAATACAGTGTTTAGTTACCATACACTCAGACAGAGATCTATCCAGTTTCAATACAGTGTTTTAGTTCCATACCACCTCAGACAGAGATCTATCCAGTTCAATACAGTGTTTAGTTTCAATACACCAGACTCAGACAGAGATCTATCCAGTTTCATACAGTGTTTAGTTCCATACACTCAGACACAGAGATCTATCCAGTTACAATACAGTGTTTTAGTTTCCATACACTACAGACAGAGATCCTATGCCAGTTCAAATACAGTGTTTAGTTCCATACACTCAGACAGAGATCTATCCCATTTCAATACAGTGTTTAGTTCCATACACTCGACAGAGATCTAATCCAGTTCAATACAGTGTTTAGGTTCCATACACCAGACAGAGATCTATCCAGTATAATAACAAGTGTTTTAGTTCCATACACCTCAGACAGAGATCTAGCCAGTTCAATACAGTGGTTAGTTCCATACACTCAGACAGAGATGCTATCCAGTTCAATACAGTGGTTTAGTTCCATACACTTAGACAGAGATCTATCCAGTTTCAATACAGTGTTTTAGTTCCATACACTCAGACAGAGATCTATCCAGTATAATCAACAGTGTTTAGTTCCATACACTCAGACAGAGATCTATCCAGTTCAATACAGTGTTTAGTTCCATACACTCAGACAGAGATCTATCCAGTTCAATACAGTGTTTAGTTCCATACACTCAGACAGAGATCTATCCAGTATTACAGTGTTTAGTTCCATACACTCAGACAGAGATCTATCCAGTCATACAGTGTTTAGTTCCATACACTCAGACAGAGATCTATCCAGTTCCATACACTCAGACAGAGATCTATCCAGTGTTAGTAATACAGTGTTTAGTCCATAACACTCAGACAGAGATCTATCCAGTTCAATACAGTGTTTAGTTCCATACACTCAGACAGAGATCTAGTCCAGTTCAATACAGTGTTTAGTTCCATACACTCAGACAGAGATCTATCCAGTTCAATACAGTGTTTAGTTCCATACACTCAGACAGAGATCTATCCAGTATAATACAGTGTTTAGTTCCATACACTCAGACAGAGATCTATCCAGTATTATACAGTGTTTAGTTCCATACACTCAGACAGAGACCTATCCAGTTCAATACAGTGTTTAGTTCCATACACTCAGACAGAGATCTATCCAGTTCAATACAGTGTTTAGTTCCATACACTCAGACAGAGATCTATCCAGTTCAATACAGTGTTTAGTTCCATACACCCAGACAGAGATCTATCCAGTATAATACAGTGTTTAGTTCCATACACTCAGACAGAGATCTATCCAGTTCAATACAGTGTTTAGTTCCATACACTCAGACAGAGATCTATCCAGTTCAATACAGTGTTTAGTTCCATACACTTAGACAGAGATCTATCTAGTTCAATACAGTGTTTAGTTCCATACACTCAGACAGAGATCTATCCAGTATAATACAGTGTTTAGTTCCATACACTCAGACAGAGATCTATCCAGTTCAATACAGTGTTTAGTTCCATACACTCAGACAGAGATCTATCCAGTTCAATACAGTGTTTAGTTCCATACACTCAGACAGAGATCTATCCAGTATAATACAGTGTTTAGTTCCATACACTCAGACAGAGATCTATCCAGTCCAATACAGTGTTTAGTTCCATAAACTCAGACAGAGATCTATCCAGTTCAATACAGTGTTTAGTTCCATACACTCAGACAGAGATCTATCCAGTATAATACAGTGTTTAGTTCCATACACTCAGACAGAAATCTATCCAGTATAATACAGTGTTTAGTTCCATACACTCAGACAGAGATCTATCCAGTTCAATACAGTGTTTAGTTCCATACACTCAGACAGAGATCTATCCAGTTCAATACATTGTTTAGTTCCATACACTCAGACAGAGATCTATCCAGTTCAATACAGTGTTTAGTTCCATACACTCAGACAGAGATCTATCCAGTATAATACAGTGTTTAGTTCCATACACTCAGACAGAGATCTATCCAGTATAATACAGTGTTTAGTTCCATACACTCAGACAGAGATCTATCCAGTATAATACAGTGTTTAGTTCCATACACTCAGACAGAGATCTATCCAGTATAATACAGTGTTTAGTTCCATACACTCAGACAGAGATCTATCCAGTATAATACAGTGTTTAGTTCCATACACTCAGACAGAGATCTATCCAGTATAATACAGTGTTTAGTTCCATACACTCAGACAGAGACCTATCCAGTTCAATACAGTGTTTAGTTCCATACACTCAGACAGAGATCTGTCCAGTTCAATACAGTGTTTAGTTCCATACACTCAGACAGAGATCTTCAGTTCAATTACACTCAGACAGAGATCTATCCAGTTCAATACAGTGTTTAGTTCCATACACTCAGACAGAGATCTATCCAGTTCAATACAGTGTTTAGTTCCATACACTCAGACAGAGATCTATCCAGTTCAATACAGTGTTTTAGCTTCCATACACTCAGACAGAGATCTATCCAGTTCAATACAGTGTTTAGTTCCATACACTCAGACAGAGATCTATCCAGTCCAATAAAGTGTTTAGTTCCATACACTCAGACAGAGATCTATCCAGTTCAATACAGTGTTTAGTTCCATACACTCAGACAGAGATCTATCCAGTTCAATACAGTGTTTAGTTCCATACACTCAGACAAGAGATCTATCCAGTCAATACAGTGTTTTAGTTCCATACACTCAGACAGAGATCTATCCAGTTCAATACAGTGTTTAGTTCCATACACTCAGACAGAGATCTATCCAGTATAATACGTGTTTAGTTCCATACACTCAGACAGAGATCTATCCAGGTCAATACAGTGTTTAGTTCCATACACTCAGACAGAGATCTATCCAGTTCAATACAGTGTTTAGTTCCATACACTCAGACAGAGACTATCCAGTTCAATACAGGTGTTTAGTTCCATACACTCAGACAGAGAATCTATCCAGTTCAATACAGTGTTTAGTTCCATACACTCAGACATAGATCTATCCAGTTCAATATACAGTGTTTAGTTCCTACACTCAGACAGAGATCTATCCAGTATAATACGTGTTTAGTTCCATACACTCAGACAGAAGATCTATCCAGTTCAATACAGTGTTTAGTTCCATACACTCAGACAAGAGATCTATCCAGTCAATACAGGTTTAGTCCATACACTCAGACAGAGATCTATCCAGATTCAATTACAGTGTTTAGTTCCATACACTCAGACAGAGATCTATCCAGTCATATACCCAGTGTTTTAGCTTCCATACACTCAGACAGAGATCTATCCAGTATAATACAGTGTTAGTTCCATACACTCAGACAGAGATCTATCAGTTCCATACAGAGATCTATCCAGTATAATACAGTGTTTAGTTCCATACACACAGACAGAGATCTATCCCAGTATAATACAGTGTTTAGTTCCATACACTCAGACAGAGACCTATCCAGTTCAATACAGTGTTTAGTTCCATACACTCAGACAGAGATCTATCCAGTATAATACAGTGTTTAGTTCAATACACTCAGACAGAGATCTATCCAGTTCAATACAGTGTTTAGTTCCATACACTCAGACAGAGATCTATCCAGTTCAATACAGTGTTTAGTTCCATACACTCAGACAGAGATCTATCCAGTTCAATACAGTGTTTAGTTCCATACACTCAGACAGAGATCTATCCAGTTCAATACAGTGTTAGTTCCATACACTCAGACAGAGATCTATCCAGTTCAATACAGTGTTTAGTTCCATACACTCAGACAGAGATCTATCCAGTATAATACAGTGTTTAGTTCCATACACTCAGACAGAAATCTATCCAGTATAATACAGTGTTTAGTTCCATACACTCAGACAGAGATCTATCCAGTTCAATACAGTGTTTAGTTCCATACACTCAGACAGAGATCTATCCAGTTCAATACAGTGTTTAGTTCCATACACTCAGACAGAGATCTATCCAGTTCAATACAGTGTTAGTTCCATACACTCAGACAGAGATCTATCCAGTATAATACAGTGTTTAGTTCCATACACTCAGACAGAGATCTATCCAGTATAATACAGTGTTTAGTTCCATACACTCAGACAGAGATCTATCCAGTATAATACAGTGTTTAGTTCCATACACTCAGACAGAGATCTATCCAGTATAATACAGTGTTTAGTTCCATACACTCAGACAGAGATCTATCCAGTATAATACAGTGTTTAGTTCCATACACTCAGACAGAGACCTATCCAGTTCAATACAGTGTTTAGTTCCATACACTCAGACGAGATCTGTCCAGGTCAATACAGTGTTTAGTTCCATACACTCAGACAGAGATCTATCCAGTTCAATACAGTGTTTAGTTCCATACACTCAGACATAGATCTATCCAGTTCAATACAGTGTTTAGTTCCATACACTCAGACAGAGATCTATCCAGTTCAATACAGTGTTTACTTCCATACACTCAGACAGAGATCTATCCAGTATAATACAGTGTTTAGTTCCATACACTCAGACAGAGATCTATCCAGTCCAATAAAGTGTTTAGTTCCATACACTCAGACAGAGATCTATCCAGTTCAATACAGTGTTTAGTTCCATACACTCAGACAGAGATCTATCCAGTTCAATACAGTGTTTAGTTCCATACACTCAGACAGAGATCTATCCAGTTCAATACAGTGTTTAGTTCCATACACTCAGACAGAGATCTATCCAGTTCAATACAGTGTTTAGTTCCATACACTCAGACAGAGATCTATCCAGTATAATACAGTGTTCAGTTCCATACACTCAGACAGAGATCTATCCAGTTCAATACAGTGTTTAGTTCCATTCCCTCAGACAGAGATCTGTCCAGTTCAATACAGTGTTTAGTTCCATACACTCAGACAGAGATCTATCCAGTATAATACAGTGTTTAGTTCAATACACTCAGACAGAGATCTATCCAGTTCAATACAGTGTTTAGTTCCATACACTCAGACAGAGATCTATCCAGTTCAATACAGTGTTTAGTTCCATACACTCAGACAGAGATCTATCCAGTTCATACAGTGTTTAGTTCCATACACTCAGACAGAGATCTATCCAGTTCAATACAGTGTTTAGTTCCATACACTCAAGACAGAGATCTATCCAGTATAATACAGTGTTTAGTTCCATACACTCAGACAGAGATCTATCCAGTTCAATACAGTGTTTAGTTCCATACACTCAGACAGGAGATCTATCCAGTTCAATACAGTGTTTAGTTCCATACACTCAGACAGAGATCTATCCAGTTCAATACAGTGTTTAGTTCCATACACTCAGACAGAGATCTATCCAGTATAATACAGTGTTTAGTTCCATACACTCAGACAGAAATCTATCCAGTATAATACAGTGTTTAGTTCCATACACTCACAGAGATCTATCCAGTTCAATACAGTGTTTAGTTCCATACACTCAGACAGAGATCTATCCAGTTCAATACAGTGTTTAGTTCCATACACTCAGACAGAGATCTATCCAGTTCAATACAGTGTTTAGTTCCATACACTCAGACAGAGATCTATCCAGTATAATACAGTGTTTAGTTCCATACACTCAGACAGAGATCTATCCAGTGTAATACAGTGTTTAGTTCCATACACTCAGACAGAGATCTATCCAGTATAATACAGTGTTTAGTTCCATACACTCAGACAGAGATCTATCCAGTATAATACAGTGTTTAGTTCCATACACTCAGACAGAGACCTATCCAGTTCAATACAGTGTTTAGTTCCATACACTCAGACAGAGATCTATCCAGTATAATACAGTGTTTAGTTCAATACACTCAGACAGAGATCTATCCAGTTCAATACAGTGTTTAGTTCCATACACTCAGACAGAGATCTATCCAGTTCAATACAGTGTTTAGTTCCATACACTCAGACAGAGATCTATCCAGTTCAATACAGTGTTTAGTTCCATACACTCAGACAGAGATCTATCCAGTTCAATACAGTGTTTAGTTCCATACACTCAGACAGAGATCTATCCAGTATAATACAGTGTTTAGTTCCATACACTCAGACAGAGATCTATCCAGTTCAATACAGTGTTTAGTTCCATACACTCAGACAGAGATCTATCCAGTTCAATACAGTGTTTAGTTCCATACACTCAGACAGAGATCTATCCAGTTCAATACAGTGTTTAGTTCCATACACTCAGACAGAGATCTATCCAGTATAATACAGTGTTTAGTTCCATACACATCAGAAAGGTAGTTCAGAAATCTATCCAGTATAATACAGTGTTTAGTTCCATACACTCAGACAGAGATCTATCCAGTTCAATACAGCGTTTAGTTCCATACACTCAGACAGAGATCTATCCAGTTCAATACAATGTTTAGTTCCATACACTCAGACAGAGATCTATCCAGTATAATACAGTGTTTAGTTCCTACACTCAGACAGAGATCTTCCAGTATAATACAGTGTTTAGTTCCATACACTCAGACAGAGATCTATCCAGTATAATACAGTGTTTAGTTCCATACACTCAGACAGAGGATCTATCCAGTATAATACAGTGTTTAGTTTCCATACACTCAGACAGAGACCTATCCAGTTCAATACAGTGTTTAGTTCCATACACTCAGACAGAGATCTATCCAGTATAATACAGTGTTTAGTTCAATACACTCAGACAGAGATCTATCCAGTTCAATACAGTGTTTAGTTCCATACACTCAGACAGAGATCTATCCAGTTCAATACAGTGTTAGTTCCATACACTCGACAGAGATCTATCCAGTTCAATACAGTGTTTAGTTCCATACACTCAGACAGAGATCTATCCAGTTCAATACAGTGTTTAGTTCCATACACTCAGACAGAGATCTATCCAGTATAATACAGTGTTTAGTTCCATACACTCAGACAGAGATCTATCCAGTTCAATACAGTGTTTAGTTCCATACACTCAGACAGAGATCTATCCAGTTCAATACAGTGTTTAGTTCCATACACTCAGACAGAGATCTATCCAGTTCAATACAGTGTTTAGTTCCATACACTCAGACAGAGATATATCCAGTATAATACAGTGTTTAGTTCCATACACTCAGACAGAGATCTATTCAGTATAATACAGTGTTTAGTTCCATACACTCAGACAGAGACCTATCCAGTTCAATACAGTGTTTAGTTCCATACACTCAGACAGAGATCTGTCCAGTTCAATACAGTGTGTAGTTCCATACACTCAGACAGAGATCTATCCAGTATAATACAGTGTTTAGTTCCATACACTCAGACAGAGATCTATCCAGTTCAATACAGTGTTTAGTTCCATACACTCAGACAGAGATCTATCCAGTTCAATACAGTGTTTAGTTCCATACACTCAGACAGAGATCTATCCAGTATAATACAGTGTTTAGTTCCATACACTCAGACAGAAATCTATCCAGTTCAATACAGTATTTAGTTCCATTCACTCAGACAGAGATCTATCCAGTTCAAGGGTCCAGCAGGCTTCAGTGTTATCTATCCATCCACACACCACCCCTGACAGTAGGGTCCAGCAGGCTTCAGTGTTATCTATCCATCCACACACCATCCTGACAGTAGGGTCCAGCAGGCTTCAGTGTTATCTATCCATCCACACACCACCCTGACAGTAGGGTCCAGCAGGCTTCAGTGTTATCTATCCATCCACACACCACCCTGACAGTAGGGTCCAGCAGGCTTCAGTGTTATCTATCCATCCACACACCATCACACACACTGACACCATCAGTTACCACTGCAATCCTGTTTCTAACCACTGAGCATCACATTCTGTCTGCCCTTCAGAGGGATGGGGTATTGTTCCATATCATGCATAGCATTATTCCCCCGGAAAAAAAATGCTTTTAAGCAATCAATCCACAAACCACTCAGACTACACCAGACAGACAAGTATCATTTACCTGACACCACTCCACTCAACCAGCCACCTCATACCACTTCAAGCCTGTTTCTAAACACTGAGCATTCTCCTGTTGAGAGATACATTCTTCCATTGCTTCATGGTAGACAGTCTCATTCTCCTGTTGAGAGATACATTATTCCATTGCTTCATGGTAGCCAGTCTCATTCTCCTGTTGAGAGATACATTCTTCCATTGTTTCATGGTAGACAGTCCCATTCTCCTGTTGAGAGATACATTCTTCCATTGTTTCATGGTAGACAGTCTCATTCTCCTGTTGAGAGGTAAATTCTTCCATTGTTTCATGGTAGACAGTGCACAGTTTTGAAAACGAACAGTTATTAATAAACAAATTAGGCACATTTGGGCAGTCTTGATACAACATTTTGAACAGTAATGCAATGGTTCATAGGATCAGTCTAAAACTTTCCACATACACTGCTGCCATCTAGTGGCCAAAATCTAAATTGCAGCTGGGCTGGAATAATACATTATGGCCTCTCTCTTTAAAAGATGGTTCAAAAAAATACAAAAGGTTGTTTTTTTCTTTGTATTATCTTTTACCAGATCTATTGTGTTATATTCTCCTACATTCCTTTCACATTTCCACAAACGTCAAAGTGTTTACTTTCAAATGATACCAAGAATATGCATATCCTTGCTTCAGGGCATGAGCTATAGGCAATTAGATTTGGGTGTCATTTTAGGAGAAAATTGGGAAAAAAGTGGCGGATCCTTAAGAGGTTTTAAAACAAAGGCACATTCCTCTGGTGAACATTGGAGGGAGATGCTGAATGTTCTGTCCTTGATATACAACACGGTGTGAGGTGTTAACCCCAACCAGTTCCCTCGTCCCCCTCTGCAAAGCTCATCTGATCTACTGTATTTGGATCCTCACAAGACAGTCATGACAATTTTGATGCTGTGACAGACTGTCATACCAGCCCTAATGGACAGAACATGTCAGCTCCATCCCAGAGATCACTCTCGCCACAGCCAGAGGAGAGGACATGGAGAGGACGGGGTCACAGCCAGAGGAGAGGACATGGAGAGGACATGGCCACAGCCAGAGGAGAGGACATGGAGAGGACGGGGTCACAGCCAGAGGAGAGGACATGGAGAGGACGGGGTCACAGCCAGAGGAGAGGACATGGAGAGGACATGGTCACAGCCAGAGGAGAGGACATGGAGAGGACAGGGTCACAGCCAGAGGAGAGGACATGGAGAGGACGGGGTCACAGCCAGAGGAGAGGACATGGAGAGGACGGGGTCACAGCCAGAGGAGAGGACATGGAGAGGACGGGGTCACAGCCAGAGGAGAGGACATGGAGAGGACGGGGTCACAGAGTGTAGATAGAGAGAAAGGAGAGAACAGAACTTTTAAAGAAATGATTGTGTAACTACAGTACTACAGATCAGGGTCTGGTAGAAGAGTGCTGAGACATTTCAAGCAATGTGTAGTAGGCTAAACCACTCCTCCCTTCTCTCTCCTTTAACATCCCTTCTCCCTCTCTCCCTGCCTGTCTCCCTTCTTCCTCTCTCCCTGCCTCCCTTCTCCCTCTCCCTACCTCACTGCCTGCCTCCCTTCTTCCTCTCTCCCTACCTCACTGCCTGCCTCCCTTCTCCCTCTCTCCCTACCTCACTGCCTGCCTCTCTTCTGTCTGACAACCTCACTGCCTGCCTCCCTTCTCTCTCTCTCTCTCTCTCTCCCTCCGTCCGTCCGTCCCTCTCCCCTACCTCCATGCCTGCCTCCCTTCATCCCTCTCTATTTACCTGCCTCCCTCCCTCCCTCTCTCCCTACCTGCCTCCCTCCCTCTCTGCCTCCCTCCCTCCCTCTCTCCCTCCATCCCTCTCTCCCTACCCGCCTCCCTCCCTCTCTCCCTACCTCTCTCCCTCCATCCCTCTCTCCCTACATGCCTCTCTTTCCCTATATCCCTTTCTCCCTACCTCCCTCCCTCTCTCCCTCCATCCCTCTCTCCCTACCTGCTTCCCTCTCTCCCTCCCTCTCTCCCTCCACCCCTCTCTCCCTCCACCCCTCTCTCCCTCCATCCCTCTCTCCCCCCACCCCTCTCTCCCTCCACCCCTCTCTCCCTCCGTCCCTCTCTCCCTCCGTCCCTCTCTCCCTCCACCCCTCTCTCCATCCCTCTCTCCCTCCATCCCTCTCTCCCTCCATCCCTCTCTCCCTACCAGTGCCTGGCAACTAGCCATTCATCCCTCCTTTTGTCTCTAGAACAACGGCAGTGGCTGATTGGTGGCAGGCGTTCAAGCTGCCTCTGAGGGAAATGACCAGAGTATTAATCATAATTACCACCTCATAGAGAAAAGCCTGGTGATGTCTGCACCCACTCTCTGCCACGCTGCCGCCCGCCCGGGGGGAACCATGCTGGCTGGGGGTCATGTTTGACATCTTTGAGGGCGGATTTGCTCTGTCTCTCTCTGCTCACAGATGGGGAAAGAGAGAGAGGGAGAGGGAGAGGGGGAGAGAGAGAGGGAGAGAGAAAGAGAGAGAGGGAGAGGGGGAGAGGGAGAGAGAGAGAGGGAGGGAGAGGGGGAGAGAGGGAGAGAGAGAGAGAGAGAGACAGAGAGAGAGAGAGAGAGAGAGAGAGAGAGAGAAGAGACAACAGGCCAATTTGGATGGTAGCTGTCAGGCAGGCAGGGACATTAAAGTGTTTCTCTGTGCGTGACACAGAAGGCTGCTCTGACTTGATGAATAAATAACAGTTTGAGAGAGAACTGTGTGCCACCCAAATTACACCCTATATAGTGCACTACTTTTGACCAGGGCACTATGGGTTAGGGTAGGGCATAGGGTGCTATTTGGGACACATCCTGAGAATGACTCATCGCATGAAGTGTACCGAAGGAGACAAGCTTCAACAACCTCTGGAATTTGACTTCAACTAAAATCCAAAACACCAGAGACTGACCCATTCCTCTGCCGTTTTAAAAGAGTAGGAGTCATGGAGAACAATAATAATAGAACTGCACACTGTTTACATGTATTAGACCTTAGAGGCTTTTCTCTCCGTTGTCAGAACCAGGAATGCTGAGAACTGTCAGGTGCGGGTCCTTCTCAGACCCGACCCAAGCTCTGGAGTGTGAATGGGTCCTTCTCAGACCCGACCCAAGCTCTGGAGTGTGAATGGGTCCTTCTCAGACCCGACCCAATCTCTGGAGTGTGAATGGGTCCTTCTCAGACCCGACCCAAGCTCTGGGGTGTGAATGGGTCCTTCTCAGACCCGACCCAAGCTCTGGAGTGTGAATGGGTCCTTCTCAGACCCGACCCAAGCTCTGGAGTGTGAATGGGTCCTTCTCTGACCCGACCCAAGCTCTGGAGTGTGAATGGGTCCTTCTCAGACCCGACCCAAGCTCTGGAGTGTGAATGGGTCCTTCTCAGACCCGACCCAAGCTCTGGAGTGTGAATGGGTCCTTCTCAGACCCGACCCAAGCTCTGGAGTGTGAATGGGTCCTTTGAGGACCAGAACAATCCTGTCTCTAAGCTCAGAGGACACCCGCAAGCACACGTCCCACGCGCACAAACTCCTCAGTCTTCAACCCATTCAGGGACTCAGTGAGTCAGTCTTTGTTCCCCATGTTACAGACCCACAGTAATAGGGTTTCTACATCTGAATACAAGGATGGTCCAACTGGGGCCATCATGGAGTTACAGTCAAGTCTTCCATCTTCTCCTGTCTCTCTCCTGTGCTCCCCACTGCCCATTAACCTCGGCACCCATGTTTTGATTCCCATTGTCAAGAATTCCCTTAAAATCTGGTCGCAATTCCGAAGACACTTTAGCCTTAAACAAGCTGCTTCTCTCCATGAACATCTAATCATCTCTTCCCAGCGTCGCAGATTGACACGGCATTCCAGTTCTGGCATAGGAACGTTCTGGTGGTTTTTGTGACCTATTTGTTGATAACACATTCGTCTCATTCTATACTCTGAGAGTTGACCAAAATATTCCCAATAACCACTTTATTAGATACCTGCAAACTGGCAGCTTTGCAATAAATGTCCCTTCATTTCCACTGGAGCCCAGTAAGTGTCCAGTCGAGAGGGGCTTGGATCTTAACCCGTATCTGAAGGGGACAATCTCCAGACTACACCACATAATACACAACATTAATCCGCCTTCCTTGGCAAATACAGAATCTGCATGGGAGCAAGACATGGGTGGTGAGCTACCCAATGATATATGGCAGCACAGTAGTGACCTCATCATTTTGCATAAGGCATGGGCTCATTCAGCTCAACGTTTTTCACCGTCTCCATTACTTAATGACAGATTGGTCAAATATATCCAAATGTTGACCCCAAGTGTTTGAGATGCCAGCAGTCCAGTGACTGTGGGGACACATGTTTTGGTCATGCCAATCTTTGAGTGGGTCCTGGGACCCCATTTTTGAGGCTCTGACACATATGTGTCATACAACTGTCAGCCCCAGCCTGTCCACTGCCATTTTTGGGGTACTTCCCCATAGACCAGAATGCTACCACGCATCAGGTGACTGTGACAGAATTGGCCTCGCTGCTAGCTCACCGCCTTGTCCTCTTCCACTGGAAGGCTGCAAAGCCGCCTTGTCCTCTTCCACTGGAAGGCTGCAAAGCCGCCTTGTCCTCTTCCACTGAAAGGCTTCAAAGCCGCCTTGTCCTCTTCCACTGGAAGGCTGCAAAGCCGCCTTGTCCTCTTCCACTGGAAGGCTGCAAAGCAGCCTTGTCCTCTTCCACTGGAAGGCTGCAAAGCCGCCTTGTCCTCTTCCACTGGAAGGCTGCAAAGCCGCCTTGTCCTCTTCCACTGGAAGGCTGCAAAGCAGCCTTGCTTTATGCAGTGGGTTAAGGAGGTGATGTCATCGCTCTCTCTCTGGCAGGGATGCAAACTAGTCACCTTTCGGCGAAATTTGCCGTTTTGAATCCAAAATAGGCGACCTACGTGATGTGTAGATCTGATGAGAAAAGTTTGAGTGAGGGGGGAGGGTGGGGTGGATCTGGAAAGAGCGGGAGAGTGGAAAGGCAGTTTGCCAGTTAACTTCCAGCAGCGCGTCCCCTGAACAATAACGAAGAGGTAGGTGAGAAGCCTGACCACAGAGACGAGGGTGACTTAACTGATCAAACTGAGTTTACGGTGGGAAAATTAGCTGGCTAATAAAGTCAGACAACTACAGTAACATTATAACATCAGATGAGCTAACGTTAGTAACCTAACCAATTCACTATAGTATTAACTGGTACAGTAACGTTAGTAACCTAACCAATTCACTATAGTATTAACTGGTACAGTAACGTTAGTAACCTAACCAATTCACTATAGTATTAACTGGTACAGTAACCTAACCAATTCACTATAGTATTAACTGGTCCAGTAACGTTAGTAACCTAACCAATTCACTATAGTATTAACTGGTACAGTAACCTAACCAATTCACTATAGTATTAACTGGTACAGTAACCTAACCAATTCACTATAGTATTAACTGGTACAGTAACGTTAGTAAACTAACCAATTCACTATAGTATTAACTGGTACAGTAACGTTAGTAACCTAACCAATTCACTATAGTATTAACTGGTACAGTAACGTTAGTAACCTAACCAATTCACTATAGTATTAACTGGTACAGTAACCTAACCAATTCACTATAGTATTAACTGGTACAGTAACATTAGTAACCTAACCAATTCACTATAGTATTAACTGGTACAGTAACGTTAGTAACCTAACCAATTCACTATAGTATTAACTGGTACAGTAACGTTAGTAACCTAACCAATTCACTATAGTATTAACTGGTACAGTAACCTAACCAATTCACTATAGTATTAACTGGTACAGTAACGTTAGTAACCTAACCAATTCACTATAGTATTAACTGGTACAGTAACCTAACCAATTCACTATAGTAGTAACTGGTACAGTAACGTTAGTAACCTAACCAATTCACTATAGTATTAACTGGTACAGTAACCTAACCAATTCACTATAGTATTAACTGGTACAGTAACGTTAGTAACCTAACCAATTCACTATAGTATTAACTGGTACAGTAACGTTAGTAACCTAACCAATTCACTATAGTATTAACTGGTACAGTAACGTTAGTAACCTAACCAATTCACTATAGTATTAACTGGTACAGTAACGTTAGTAACCTAACCAATTCACTGTAGTATTAACTGGTACAGTAACGTTAGTAACCTAACCAATTCACTGTAGTATTAACTGGTACAGTAACGCTAGTAACCTAACCAATTCACTGTAGTATTAACTGGTACAGTAACATTAGTAACCTAACCAATTCACTATAGTATTAACTTGTACAGTAACCTAACCAATTCACTATAGTATTAACTGGTACAGTAACCTAACCAATTCACTATAGTATTAACTGGTACAGTAACGTTAGTAACCTAACCAATTCACTATAGTATTAACTGGTACAGTAACGTTAGTAACCTAACCAATTCACTATAGTATTAACTGGTACAGTAACGTTAGTAACCTAACCAATTCACTATAGTATTAACTGGTACAGTAACGTTAGTAACCTAACCATTCACTATAGTATTAACTGGTACAGTAACCTAACCAATTCACTATAGTATTAACTGGTACAGTAACCTAACCAATTCACTAGTATTAACTGGTACAGTAACCTAACCAATTCACTATAGTATTAACTGTACAGTAACGTTAGTAAAACTAACCAATTCACTATAGTATTAACTGGGTACAGTAACGTTAGTAACCTAACCAATTCACTATAGTATTAACTGGTACAGTCACCTAACCAATTCACTATAGTATTAACTGGTACAGTAACATTAGTAACCTAACCAATTCACTATAGTATTAACTGGTACAGTACGTTAGTAACCTAACCAATTCACTATAGTATTAACTGGTACAGTAACGTTAGTAACCTAACCAATTCACTATAGTATTAACTGGTACAGTAACCTAACCAATTCACTATAGTATTAACTGGTACAGTAACGTTAGTAACCTAACCAATTCACTATAGTATTAACTGGTACAGTAACGTTAGTAACCTAACCAATTCACTATAGTATTAACTGGTACAGTAACCTAACCAATTCACTATAGTATTAACTGGTACAGTAACCTAACCAATTCACTATAGTATTAACTGGTACAGTAACCTAACCAATTCACTATAGTATTAACTGGTACAGTAACGTTAGTAAACTAACCCAATTCACTATAGTATTAACTGGTACAGTAACGTTAGTAACCTAACCAATTCACTATAGTATTAACTGGTACAGTCACCTAACCAATTCACTATAGTATTAACTGGTACAGTAACATTAGTAACCTAACCAATTCACTATAGTATAACTGGTAACAGTAACGTAGTAAACCAATCACTATAGTATTATTAACTGGTACAGTAACGTAGTAACCTAACCAATTCACTATAGTATTAACTGGTACAGTAACCTAACCAATTCACTATAGTATTAACTGGTACAGTAACGTTAGTAACCTAACCAATTCACTATAGTATTAACTGGTACAGTAACCTAACCAATTCACTATAGTATTAACTGGTACAGTAACGTTAGTAACCTAACCAATTCACTATAGTATTAACTGGTACGGTAACGTTAGTAACCTAACCAATTCACTATAGTATTAACTGGTACAGTAACGTTAGTAACCTAACCAATTCACTATAGTATTAACTGATACAGTAACCTAACC
>NW_021822740.1:52306-55017 GCF_901001165.1 Salmo trutta
GGAGGCTGACTGACATCTATAAGAGGGACAGGGGACTGGCTGACATCTATAGGAGGGAGAGGAGGCTGACATCTATAGGAGGGAGAGGAGTCTGGCTGACATCTATAAGAGGGAGAGGAGTCTGGCTGACATCTATAGGAGGGAGAGGAGGCTGACTGATATCTATAGGAGGGAGAGGAGACTGACTGACATCTATAAGAGGGAGAGGAGGCTGACATCTATAGGAGGGAGAGGAGTCTGGCTGACATCTATAAGAGGGAGAGGAGTCTGGCTGACATCTATAGGAGGGAGAGGAGGCTGGCTGACATCTATAGGAGGGAGAGGAGACTGACTGACATCTATAGGAGGGAGAGGCGACTGATTGACATCTATAGGAGGGAGAGGAGGCTGGCTGACATCTATAGGAGGGAGAGGAGACTGACTGACATCTATAGGAGGGAGAGGAGACTGATATCTATAGGAGGGAGAGGAGGCTGATATCTATAGGAGGGAGAGGCGGCTGACTGATATTATGGGTGTTTTCTGTTAAGAGAATGTGTTTTTTGTTAAAAGGCTGAATAGCACTAAAGGCAGTAAGCAAAGGCACCATGTGTAATCCTGGGATTAAGTGTATTTATTGGTATAATCCTATAATGTCCCGTTGCAATCTTATAATTGCCTATAGTAATCTGTATCAATCTTATAATTGCCTATAGTATCTGTATTAATCTTATAATTGCCTATAGTAATCTGTATTAATCTTATAATTGCCTATAGTAATCTGTATTAATCTTATAATTGCCTATAGTAATCTGTATTAATCTTATAATTGCCTATAGTAATCTGTGTATTATTTTCTGGAAATAATGTATAGGCGCGTCACCAATATAATTGATCCAAGGAACTAGAGGGGAGGGAAACCCCGCCTAGAGGAAGGAACTTAGATTTGGAAACAATGGTGGAGTAAAGCTGAGGGGATATGGTTATTAGCATAAAGTGGAGGGATTATGAAACTTATATAAGCATGAAACTATAAAAGGAGTGGACTGAGACTGAGACCGGCAGTTGCTCCATGGACCAACTCGGCTTGTTACTTTCTATTAAAGTCTATTTGAATTCACAGGCTCCGGTATCTGAGAGATATTATTGAACCAATATTTCCACGACAACATCTATAGGAGGGAGAGGAGGGTGACATCTATAGGAGGGAGAGGAGGCTGACTGACATCTATAGGAGGGAGAGGAGGCTGACTGACATCTATAGGAGGGAGAGGAGGCTGACATCTAAAGGAGGGAGAGGAGACTGACATCTATAGGAGGGAGAGGAGTCTGACTGACATCTATAGGAGGGAGAGGAGGCTGACATCTATAGGAGGGAGAGGAGGCTGACATCTATAGGAGGGAGAGGAGTCTGGCTGACATCTATAGAGGGAGAGGAGTCTGGCTGACATCTATAGGAGGGAGAGGAGGCTGACATCTATAGGAGGGAGAGGAGGCTGACTGACATCTATAAGAGGGAGAGGGGACTGGCTGAAATCTATAGGAGGGAGAGGAGTCTGGCATCTATAGGAGGGAGAGGAGACTGGCTGACATCTATAGGAGGGAGAGGAGGGTGACATCTATAGGAGGGAGAGGAGGCTGACATCTATAGGAGAGAGAGGAGGCTGACATCTATAGGAGGGAGAGGAGGGTGACATCTATAGGAGGGAGAGGAGGGTGACATCTATAGGAGGGAGAGGAGGCTGGCTGACATCTATAGGAGGGAGAGGAGGCTGACATCTATAGGAGGGAGAGGAGGCTGACTGACATCTATAGGAGGGAGGGACTGACTGACATCTATAGGAGGGAGAGGAGGCTGACATCTATGAGGGAGAGGAGGTTGACTGACATCTATAGAGGAGGAGGCTGACATCTATAGGAGGGAGATCTATAGGAGGGAGAGGAGGCTGGCTGACATCTATAGGAGGGAGAGGAGACTGGCTGACATCTATAGGAGGGAGAGGAGGCTGACATCTATAGGAGGGAGAGGAGACTGGCATCTATAGGAGGGAGAGGAGACTGGCATCTATAGGAGGGAGAGGAGTCTGGCTGACATCTATAGGGGGGAGAGGAGGCTGGCTGACATCTATAGGAGGGAGAGGAGGCTGACATCTATAGGAGGGAGAGGAGGCTGACATCTATAGGAGGGAGAGGATACTGGCATCTATAGGAGGGAGAGGAGTCTGGCTGACATCTATAGGAGGGAGAGGAGGCTGGCTGACATCTATAGGAGGGAGAGGAGGCTGACTGACATCTATAGGAGGGGAGAGGCTGACTGACATCTAGGAGGAGAGGAGCTGACTGACATCTATAGGAGGGAGAGGAGTCTGACTGACATCTATAGCAGGGAGAGGCGTCTGACTGACATCTATAGGAGGGAGAGGAGGCTGACTGACATCTATAGGAGGGAGAGGAGGCTGACTGACATCTATAGGAGGGAGAGGAGACTGACTGACATCTATAGGAGGGAGAGGAGTCTGACATCTATAGGAGGGAGAGGAGACTGGCTGACATCTATAGGAGGGAGAGGAGACTGGCTGACATCTATAGGAGGGAAAGGAGACTGGCTGACATCTATAGGAGGGAGAGGAGGCTGGCTGACATCTATAGGAGGGAGAGGAGGCTGACTGATATCTATAGGAGGGAGAGGAGACTGACATCTATAGGAGGGAGAGGAGCCTGACATCTATAGG
>NW_021822740.1:55517-65517 GCF_901001165.1 Salmo trutta
GACAGAGAGATGGATAGAGAGCGAGAGAGAGTCATTACCTGGAGAATGTGCTGGTTGATAGCAGGCAGGGGAAGGGACTCCTCTCTATCTGGTCTCAGATGATGATAATCCAAAAAGATTAGAGTAGGAGGAACTAACGGCCTGGTGGAGGGTTAAAACCCCATATCAAACCTCCTGCCTGGTGGAGGGTTATAACCCCATATCAAACATCCTGCCTGGTGGAGGGTTAAAACCCCATATCAAACACCCTGCCTGGTGGAGGGTTAAAACCCCATATCAAACATCCTGCCTGGTGGAGGGTTATAACCCCATATCAAACACCCTGCCTGGTGGAGGGTTATAACCCCATATCAAACATCCTGCCTGGTGGAGGGTTAAAACCCCATATCAAACACCCTGCCTGGTGGAGGGTTAAAACCCCATATCAAACACCCTGCCTGGTGGAGGGTTAAAACCCCATATCAAACACCCTGCCTGGTGGAGGGTTAAAACCCCATATCAAACACCCTGCCTGGTGGAGGGTTAAAACCCCATATCAAACCTCCTGTCTGGTGGAGGGTTAAAACCCCATATCAAACATCCTGCCTGGTGGAGGGTTATAACCCCATATCAAACCTCCTGCCTGGTGGAGGGTTAAAACCCCATATCAAACACCCTGCCTGGTGGAGGGTTATAACCCCATATCAAACACCCTGCCTGGTGGAGGGTTAAAACCCCATATCAAACCTCCTGCCTGGTGGAGGGTTAAAACCCCATATCAAACCTCCTGCCTGGTGGAGGGTTAAAACCCCATATCAAACATCCTGCCTGGTGGAGGGTTAAAACCCCATATCAAACATCCTGCCTGGTGGAGGGTTAAAACCCCACATCAAACATCCTGCCTGGTGGAGGGTTAAAACCCCATATCAAACATCCTGCCTGGTGGAGGGTTAAAACCCCATATCAAACATCCTGCCTGGTGGAGGGTTATAACCCCATATCAAACACCCTGCCTGGTGGAGGGTTAAAACCCCATATCAAACATCCTGCCTGGTGGAGGGTTAAAACCCCATATCAAACATCCTGCCTGGTGGAGGGTTAAAACCCCATATCAAACCTCCTGCCTGGTGGAGGGTTATAACCCCATATCAAACATCCTGCCTGGTGGAGGGTTATAACCCCATATCAAACCTCCTGCCTGGTGGAGGGTTATAACCCCATATCAAACATCCTGCCTGGTGGAGGGTTAAAACCCCATATCAAACATCCTGCCTGGTGGAGGGTTAAAACCCCATATCAAACATCCTGCCTGGTGGAGGGTTATAACCCCATATCAAACATCCTGCCTGGTGGAGGGTTATAACCCCATATCAAACACCCTGCCTGGTGGAGGGTTATAACCCCATATCAAACACCCTGCCTGGTGGAGGGTTATAACCCCATATCAAACATCCTTCCTGGTGGAGGGTTAAAACCCCATATCAAACATCCTGCCTGGTGGAGGGTTATAACCCCATATCAAACATCCTGCCTGGTGGAGGGTTAAAACCCCATATCAAACATCCTGCCTGGTGGAGGGTTATAACCCCATATCAAACACCCTGCCTGGTGGAGGGTTAAAACCCCATATCAAACATCCTGCCTGGTGGAGGGTTAAAACCCCATATCAAACCTCCTGCCTGGTGGAGGGTTATAACCCCATATCAAACATCCTGCCTGGTGGAGGGTTAAAACCCCATATCAAACCTCCTGCCTGGTGGAGGGTTAAAACCCCATATCAAACACCCTGCCTGGTGGAGGGTTAAAACCCCATATCAAACACCCTGCCTGGTGGAGGGTTAAAACCCCATATCAAACATCCTGCCTGGTGGAGGGTTATAACCCCATATCAAACATCCTGCCTGGTGGAGGGTTATAACCCCATATCAAACACCCTGCCTGGTGGAGGGTTAAAACCCAATATCAAACATCCTGCCTGGTGGAGGGTTAAAACCCCATATCAAACCTCCTGCCTGGTGGAGGGTTAAAACCCCATATCAAACCTCCTGCCTGGTGGAGGGTTAAAACCCCATATCAAACCTCCTGCCTGGTGGAGGGTTATAACCCCATATCAAACATCCTGCCTGGTGGAGGGTTATAACCCCATATCAAACCTCCTGCCTGGTGGAGGGTTATAACCCCATATCAAACACCCTGCCTGGTGGAGGGTTATAACCCCATATCAAACACCCTGCCTGGTGGAGGGTTAAAACCCCATATCAAACACCCTGCCTGGTGGAGGGTTATAACCCCATATCAAACACCCTGCCTGGTGGAGGGTTATAACCCCATATCAAACACCCTGCCTGGTGGAGGGTTAAAACCCCATATCAAACACCCTGCCTGGTGGAGGGTTAAAACCCCATATCAAACACCCTGCCTGGTGGAGGGTTTAAACCCCATATCAAACTTCCTGCCTGGTGGAGGGTTAAAACCTCATATCAAACACCCTGCCTGGTGGAGGGTTATAACCCCATATCAAACATCCTGCCTGGTGGAGGGTTAAAACCCCATATCAAACACCCTGCCTGGTGGAGGGTTAAACCCCCATATCAAACACCCTGCCTGGTGGAGGGTTATAACCCCATATCAAACACCCTGCCTGGTGGAGGGTTATAACCCCATATCAAACACCCTGCCTGGTGGAGGGTTAAAACCCCATATCAAACACCCTGCCTGGTGGAGGGTTAAAACCCCATATCAAACATCCTGCCTGATGGAGGGTTAAAACCCCATATCAAACATCCTGCCTGGTGGAGGGTTATAACCCCATATCAAACATCCTGCCTGATGGAGGGTTAAAACCCCATATCAAACATCCTGCCTGGTGGAGGGTTATAACCCCATATCAAACACCCTCCCCTCTCTTCTATCACCAGTCAGTGGGTGTTGTGGTTCCTTCCGTTGTGATCATTAGCAGCTTCACACCTAAAGTCTCACTCTGTTGGTCTGTCCCCTCCCTTATCTCTTCAATTCTCTCTCCCCTCCACCTTACACTGAGGGGAAAAACTATTTCATCCCCTGCTGATTTTGTAAGTTTGCCCACTGACAAAGAAATGATCAGTCTATATTTTTAATGGTAGGTTTATTTGAACAGTGAGAGACAGAATAACAACAAAAATATCCAGAAAAACGCATGTCAAAAATGTTGAGGGAAATAAGTATTTGACCCCTCTGCAAAACATGACTTAGTACTTGGTGGCAAAACCCTTGTTGGCAATCACAGAGGTCAGACGTTTCTTTTAGTTGGCCACCAGGTTTGCACACATCTCAGGAGGGATTTTGTCCCACTCCTCTTTGCAGATCTTCTCCAAGTCATTAAGGTTTCGAGGCTGATGTTTGGCAACTCAAACCTTCAGCTCCCTCCACAGATTTTCTATGGGATTAAGGTCTGGAGACTGGCTAGGCCACTCCAGGACCTTAATGTGCTTCTTCTTGAGCCCTCCTTTGTTGCCTTGGCCGTGTGTTTTGGGTCATTGTCGTGCTGGAATACCCATCCACGACCCATTTTTAATGCCGAGGCTGAGGGGAGGAGGTTCTCACCCAAGATTTGATGGTACATGGCCCCGTCCATCGTCCCTTTGATGCGGTGAAGTTGTCCTGTCCCCTTAGCAGAAAAACACCCCCAAAGCATAATGTTTCCACCTCCATGTTTGATGGTGGGGATGGTATTCTTGGGCTCATAGGCAGCATTCCTCCTCCTCCAAACACGGCAAGTTGAGGTGATGCCAAAGAGCTCCATTTTGGTCTCATCTGACCACAACACTGTCACCCAGTTGTCCTCTGAATCATTCAGATGTTCATTGGCAAACTTCAGACGGGCATGTATATGTGCTTTCTTGAGCAAGGGGACCTTGCGGGCGCTGCAGGATTTCAGTCCTTCACGGCGTAGTGTGTTACCAATTGTTTTCTTGGTGACTATGGTCCCAGCTGCCTTGAGATCATTGACAAGATCCTCCCGTGTAGTTCTGGGCTGATTCCTCACCGTTCTTATGATCATTGCAACTCCAAGAAGTGAGATCTTGCATGGAGCCCCAGGCCGAGGGAGATTGACAGTTCTTTTGTTTCTTCCATTTGCGAATAATCGCACCAACTGTTGTCACCTTCTCACCAAGCTGCTTGGCGATGGTCTTGTAGCCCATTCCAGCCTTGTGTAGGTCTACAATCTTGTCCCTGACATCCTTGGAGAGCTCTTTGGTCTTGGCCATGGTGGAGAGTTTGGAATCTGATTGATTGATTGCTTCTGTGGACAGGTGTCTTTTATACAAGTAGCAAACTGAGATCAGGAGCACTCCCTTTAAGAGTGTGCTCCTAATCTCAGCTCGTTGCCTGTATAAAAGACACCTGGGAGCCAGAAATCTTTCTGATTGAGAGGGGGTCAAATACTTATTTCCCTCATTAAAATGCAAATCAATTTATACAATTTTTGACATGCATTTTTCTGGATTTTTTGTTGTTGTTCTTCTGTCTCTCACTGTTCAAATAAACCTACCATTAAAATTATAGAGTGGTAATTTCTTTGTCAGTGGGCAAACGTACAAAATCAGCAGGGGATCAAATACTTTTTTCCCCCACCTTCTCGCTCTAATTCTCTCTCCCCTCCACCTTATCTCTCTAATTCGCTCTGTCTAATTCTCTCTTTCTTTCCCCTCCACATTCTCTCTATTTCTCTCTCTATACAATTATCTCTCCCCTCCACCTTATCTCCCTAATTCTCTCTTTTTCTTTCTCTCTCTCCCCTCCACCTTCTCTTTCATTTCTCTAGAATTATTTAGACCCTTCTCTCAAATTCTCTCTGTCTCCCCTCCGCCTTGTCACTCTAATTATCTCTCTCCCCTCCACTTTTTCTCTTTCTTTCTCTCTCTCTCTCTCTCTCTCTCTCTCTCTCTCTCTCTCCCCCTCCCTCATTCCTTCCTTTCCTCTCTCTCTCTTTCTCTGGTGGTCCCTCTCCTCTCGAATTCTCTCTCTAATTCTCTCTCTCACTCACTCCATTGTACATCATACCTCCATAAGTGTCCAGTAGATTTAATTAAAACATGGCATCATCTCCCTCTGTCATTTCCATGCCTGGCTTTCAAGTAGGCTGCTTCTGCTGATTGCGCATCTCCAATGTTCCCTTTCCACTGTCTGATTAGCCTATTCAAAGAGACTTAGCTGCACTCCTTCCTCTCTCCCCCCTCGTCCCCACTCCCCTTCCTCTCCCTCCTATTAATAGGATATACATCCTGCATATGGTTCCTATATTCTACTGTACAATGTTCCATATTCTGTACCATTCATATGCAATCTCTTCTCATTCTGTAGCAGTCAGCCTCCTCTCCCTCCTATAGATATCAGTCTCCTCTCCCTCCTATAGATGTCAGTCAGCCTCCTCTCCCTCTTATAGATGTCAGTCAGCCTCCTCTCCCTCCTATAGATATCAGTCTCCTCTCCCTCTTATAGATGTCAGTCAGCCTCCTCTCCCTCCTATAGATGTCAGTCAGCCTCCTCTCCCTCCTATAGATGTCAGTCAGACTCCTCTCCCTCCTATATATGTCAGCCAGTCTCCTCTCCCTCCTATAGATGTCAGTCAGCCTCCTCTCCCTCCTATAGATGTCAGTCAGCCTCCTCTCCCTCCTATAGATGTCAGCCTCCTCTCCCTCCTATAGATGTCAGCCAGCCTCCTCTCCCTCCTATAGATGTCAGCCAGTCTCCTTTCCCTCCTATAGATGTCAGCCAGTCTCCTCTCCCTCCTATAGATGTCAGCCAGTCTCCTCTCCCTCCTATAGATGTCAGACTCCTCTCCCTCCTATAGATGTCAGTCAGCCTCCTCTCCCTCCTATAGATGTCAGTCAGCCTCCTCTCCCTCCTATAGATGTCAGTCAGACTCCTCTCCCTGCTATAGATGTCAGTCAGACTCCTCTCCCTCCTATAGATGTCAGTCAGCCTCCTCTCCCTCCTATAGATGTCAGTCAGCCTCCACTCCCTCCTATAGATGTCAGTCAGCCTCCTCTCCCTCCTATAGATGTCAGCCAGCCTCCTCTCCCTCCTATAGATGTCAGCCAGACTCCTCTCCCTCCTATAGATGTCAGCCTCCTCTCCCTCCTATAGATGTCAGCCTCCTCTCCCTCCTATAGATGTCAGCCAGCCTCCTCTCCCCCCTATAGATGTCAGCCAGACTCCTCTCCCTCCTATAGATGCCAGTCTCCTCTCCCTCCTATAGATGCCAGTCTCCTCTCCCTCCTATAGATGTCAGCCTCCTCTCCCTCCTATAGATGTCAGCCAGTCTCCTCTCCCTCCTATAGATGTCAGCCAGCCTCCTCTCCCTCCTATAGATGTCTCCCTCCTATAGATGTCAGCCTCCTCTCTCTCCTATAGATGTCAGTCAACCTCCTCTCCCTCTTATAGATGTCAGCCTCCTCTCCCTCCTATAGATGTCAGCCTCCTCTCCCTCCTATAGATGTCAGTCAGCCTCCTCTCCCTCCTATAGATGTCAGTCAGCCTCCTCTCCCTCCTATAGATGTCAGCCAGTCTCCTCTCCCTCCTATAGATGTCAGCCAGTCTCCTCTCCCTCCTATAGATGTCAGTCAGCCTCCTCTCCCTCCTATAGATGTCAGCCAGTCACCTCTCCCTCCTATAGATGTCAGCCAGTCTCCTCTCCCTCCTATAGATGCCAGACTCCTCTCCCTCCTATAGATGTCAGCCAGTCTCCTCTCCCTCCTATAGATGTCAGCCAGACTCCTCTCCCTCCTATAGATGTCAGCCTCCTCTCCCTCCTATAGATGTCAGCCAGTCTCCTCTCCCTCTTATAGATGTCAGTCAGCCTCCTCTCCCTCCTATAGATGTCAGTCTCCTCTCCCTCCTATAGATGTCAGTCTCCTCTCCCTCCTATAGATGTCAGCCTCCTCTCCCTCCTATAGATGTCAGTCTCCTCTCCCTCCTATAGATGTCAGTCTCCTCTCCCTCCTATAGATGTCTGCCTCCTCTCCCTCCTATAGATGTCAGCCAGCCTCCTCTCCCTCCTATAGATGTCAGCCAGACTCCTCTCCCTCCTATAGATGCCAGTCTCGTCTCCCTCCTATAGATGTCAGCCTCCTCTCCCTCCTATAGATGTCAGCCTCCTCTCCCTCCTATAGATGTCAGCCTCCTCTCCCTCCTATAGATGTCAGTCTCCTCTCCCTCCTATAGATGTCTGCCTCCTCTCCCTCCTATAGATGTCAGCCAGCCTCCTCTCCCTCCTATAGATGTCAGCCAGACTCCTCTCCCTCCTATAGATGTCAGTCAGCCTCCTCTCCCTCCTATAGATTTCAGTCTCCTCTCCCTCCTATAGATGTCAGCCTCCTCTCCCTCCTATAGATGTCAGCCAGTCTCCTCTCCCTCCTATAGATGTCAGCCAGACTCCTCTCCCTCCTATAGATGTCAGTCTCCTCTCCCTCCTATAGATGTCACCCTCCTCTCCCTCCTATAGATGTCAGCCTCCTCTCTCTCCTATAGATGTCAGCCTCCTCTCCCTCCTATAGATGTCAGTCAGCCTCCTCTCCCTCCTATAGATGTCAGCCAGTCTCCTCTCCCTCCTATAGATGTCAGCCAGACTCCTCTCCCTCCTATAGATGTCAGCCTCCTCTCCCTCCTATAGATGTCACCCTCCTCTCCCTCCTATAGATGTCAGCCTCCTCTCTCTCCTATAGATGTCAGCCTCCTCTCCCTCCTATAGATGTCAGTCAGCCTCCTCTCCCTCCTATAGATGTCAGCCAGTCTCCTCTCCCTCCTATAGATGTCAGCCAGTCTCCTCTCCCTCCTATAGATGCCAGACTCCTCTCCCTCCTATAGATGTCAGCCAGTCCCCTCTCCCTCCTATAGATGTCAGTCAGAATCCTCTCCCTCCTCTAGATGTCAGCCTCCTCTCCCTCCTATAGATGTCAGCCAGACTCCTCTCCCTCCTATAGATGTCAGCCTCCTCTCCCTCCTATAGATGTCAGTCTCCTCTCCCTCCTTTAGATGTCAGTCTCCTCTCCCTCCTATAGATGTCAGTCAGCCTCCTCTCCCTCCTATAGATGTCAGTCAGCCTCCTCTCCCTCCTATGGATGTCACCCTCCTCTCCCTCCTATAGATGTTGTCGTGGAAATATTGGTTCAATAATATCTCTCAGATACCGGAGCCTGTGAATTCAAATAGACTTTAATAGAAAGTAACAAGCCGAGTTGGTCCATGGAGCAACTGCCGGTCTCAGTCTCAGTCCACTCCTTTTATAGTTTCATGCTTATATAAGTTTCATAATCCCTCCACTTTATGCTAATAACCATATCCCCTCAGCTTTACTCCACCATTGTTTCCAAATCTAAGTTCCTTCCTCTAGGCGGGGTTTTCCCTCCCCTCTAGTTCCTTGGATCAATTATATTGGTGACGCGCCTATACATTATTTCCAGAAAATAATACACAGATTACTATAGGCAATTATAAGATTAATACAGATTACTATAGGCAATTATAAGATTAATACAGATTACTATAGGCAATTATAAGATTAATACAGATTACTATAGGCAATTATAAGATTGATACAGATTACTATAGGCAATTATAAGATTGCAACGGGACATTATAGGATTATACCAATAAATACACTTAATCCCAGGATTACACATGGTGCCTTTGCTTACTGCCTTTAGTGCTATTCAGCCTTTTAACAAAAAACACATTCTCTTAACAGAAAACACCCATAATATCAGTCAGCCTCCTCTCCCTCCTATAGATATCAGCCTCCTCTCCCTCCTATAGATATCAGTCTCCTCTCCCTCCTATAGATGTCAGTCAGTCTCCTCTCCCTCCTATAGATGTCAGCCAGCCTCCTCTCCCTCCTATAGATGTCAGTCAGTCGCCTCTCCCTCCTATAGATGTCAGTCAGTCTCCTCTCCCTCCTATAGATGTCAGCCAGCCTCCTCTCCCTCCTATAGATGTCAGTCAGTCTCCTCTCCCTCCTATAGATGTCAGCCAGCCTCCTCTCCCTCCTATAGATGTCAGTCAGCCTCCTCTCCCTCCTATAGATGTCAGTCAGTCTCCTCTCCCTCCTATAGATGTCAGCCAGTCTCCTCTCCCTCCTATAGATGTCGGTCAGACTCCTCTCCCTCCTATAGATGTCAGCCTCCTCTCCCTCTTATAGATGTCAGTCAGCCTCCTCTCCCTCCTATAGATGTCAGACTCCTCTCCCTCCTATAGATGTCAGTCAGTCGCCTCTCCCTCCTATAGATGTCAGTCAGTCTCCTCTCCCTCCTATAGATGTCAGCCAGCCTCCTCTCCCTCCTATAGATGTCAGCCAGCCTCCTCTCCCTCCTATAGATGTCAGCCTCCTCTCCCTCTTATAGATGTCAGTCAGTCTCCTCTCCCTCCTATAGATATCAGTCAGCCTCCTCTCCCTCCTATAGATGTCAGTCAGCCTCCTCTCCCTCCTATAGATGTCAGTCAGTCTCCTCTCCCTCCTATAGATGTCAGCCTGCCTCCTCTCCCTCCTATAGATGTCAGCCTCCTCTCCCTCTTATAGATGTCAGCCAGCCTCCTCTCCCTCCTATAGATGTCAGTCAGCCTCCTCTCCCTCCTATAGATGTCAGTCAGCCTCCTCTCCCTCCTATAGATGTCAGTCAGCCTCCTCTCCCTCCTATAGATGTCAGCCAGTCTCCTCTCCCTCCTATAGATGTCAGTCAGACTCCTCTCCCTCCTATAGATGTCAGGCAGCCTCCTCTCCCTCCTATAGATGTCAGCCTCCTCTCCCTCTTATAGATGTCAGCCAGCCTCCTCTCCCTCCTATAGATGTCAGTCAGCCTCCTCTCCCTCCTATAGATGTCAGTCAGCCTCCTCTCCCTCCTATAGATGTCAGTCAGCCTCCTCTCCCTCCTATAGATGTCAGCCAGTCTCCTCTCCCTCCTATAGATGTCAGTCAGACTCCTCTCCCTCCTATAGATGTCAGGCAGCCTCCTCTCCCTCCTATAGATGTCAGCCTCCTCTCCCT
>NW_021822740.1:70517-100517 GCF_901001165.1 Salmo trutta
ACGTTACTGTACCAGTTAATACTATAGTGAATTGGTTAGGTTACTAACGTTACTGTACCAGTTAATACTATAGTGAATTGTTTAGGTTACTGTACCAGTTAATACTATAGTGAATTGGTTAGGTTACTAACGTTACTGTACCAGTTAATACTATAGTGAATTGGTTAGGTTACTAATGTTACTGTACCAGTTAATACTATAGTGAATTGGTTAGGTTACTAACGTTACTGTACCAGTTAATACTACAGTGAATTGGTTAGGTTACTAACGTTACTGTACCAGTTAATACTACAGTGAATTGGTTAGGTTACTAACGTTACTGTACCAGTTAATACTACAGTGAATTGGTTAGGTTACTAACGTTACTGTACCAGTTAATACTATAGTGAATTGTTTAGGTTACTGTACCAGTTAATACTATAGTGAATTGGTTAGGTTACTAACGTTACTGTACCAGTTAATACTACAGTGAATTGGTTAGGTTACTAACGTTACTGTACCAGTTAATACTATAGTGAATTGGTTAGGTTACTAACGTTACTGTATCAGTTAATACTATAGTGAATTGGTTAGGTTACTAACGTTACCGTACCAGTTAATACTATAGTGAATTGGTTAGGTTACTAACGTTACTGTACCAGTTAATACTATAGTGAATTGGTTAGGTTACTGTACCAGTTAATACTATAGTGAATTGGTTAGGTTACTAACGTTACTGTACCAGTTAATACTATAGTGAATTGGTTAGGTTACTGTACCAGTTAATACTATAGTGAATTGGTTAGGTTACTAACGTTACTGTACCAGTTAATACTATAGTGAATTGGTTAGGTTACTAACGTTACTGTACCAGTTAATACTATAGTGAATTGGTTAGGTTACTAATGTTACTGTACCAGTTAATACTATAGTGAATTGGTTAGGTGACTGTACCAGTTAATACTATAGTGAATTGGTTAGGTACTAACGTTACTGTACCAGTTAATACTATAGTGAATTGGTTAGTTTACTAACATTACTGTACCAGTTAATACTATAGTGAATTGGTTAGGTTACTGTACCAGTTAATACTATAGTGAATTGGTTAGGTTACTGTACCAGTTAATACTATAGTGAATTGGTTAGGTTACTGTTCCAGTTAATACTATAGTGAATTGGTGAGGTTACTGTACCAGTTAATACTATAGTGAATTGGTTAGGTTACTAACGTTACTGTACCAGTTAATACTATAGTGAATTGGTTAGGTTACTAACGTTACTGTACCAGTTAATACTATAGTGAATTGGTTAGGTTACTAACGTTACTGTACCAGTTAATACTATAGTGAATTGGTTAGGTTACTAACGTTACTGTACCAGTTAATACTATAGTGAATTGGTTAGGTTACTAACGTTACTGTACCAGTTAATACTATAGTGAATGGTTAGGTTACTGTACCAGTTAATACTATAGTGAATTGGTTAGGTTACTAACGTTACTGTACCAGTTAATACTATAGTGAATTGGTTAGGTTACTGTACCAGTTAATACTATAGTGAATTGGTTAGGTTACTAACGTTACTGTACCAGTTAATACTATAGTGAATTGGTTAGGTTACTAACGTTACTGTACCAGTTAATACTATAGTGAATTGGTTAGGTTACTAATGTTACTGTACCAGTTAATACTATAGTGAATTGGTTAGGTTACTGTACCAGTTAATACTATAGTGAATTGGTTAGGTTACTAACGTTACTGTACCAGTTAATACTATAGTGAATTGGTTAGGTTACTAACGTTACTGTACCAGTTAATACTATAGTGAATGGTTAGGTTACTAATGTTACTGTACCAGTTAATACTATAGTGAATTGGTTAGGTGACTGTACCAGTTAATACTATAGTGAATTGGTTAGGTTACTAACGTTACTGTACCAGTTAATACTACAGTGAATTGGTTAGGTTACTAACGTTACTGTACCAGTTAATACTATAGTGAATTGGTTAGGTTACTAACGTTACTGTATCAGTTAATACTATAGTGAATTGGTTAGGTTACTAACGTTACCGTACCAGTTAATACTATAGTGAATTGGTTAGGTTACTAACGTTACTGTACCAGTTAATACTATAGTGAATTGGTTAGGTTACTGTACCAGTTAATACTATAGTGAATTGGTTAGGTTACTAACGTTACTGTACCAGTTAATACTATAGTGAATTGGTTAGGTTACTGTACCAGTTAATACTATAGTGAATTGGTTAGGTTACTAACGTTACTGTACCAGTTAATACTATAGTGAATTGGTTAGGTTACTAACGTTACTGTACCAGTTAATACTATAGTGAATTGGTTAGGTTACTAATGTTACTGTACCAGTTAATACTATAGTGAATTGGTTAGGTGACTGTACCAGTTAATACTATAGTGAATTGGTTAGGTTACTAACGTTACTGTACCAGTTAATACTATAGTGAATTGGTTAGTTTACTAACATTACTGTACCAGTTAATACTATAGTGAATTGGTTAGGTTACTGTACCAGTTAATACTATAGTGAATTGGTTAGGTTACTGTACCAGTTAATACTATAGTGAATTGGTTAGGTTACTGTACCAGTTAATACTATAGTGAATTGGTTAGGTTACTAACGTTACTGTACCAGTTAATACTATAGTGAATTGGTTAGGTTACTAACGTTACTATACCAGTTAATACTATAGTGAATTGGTTAGGTTACTAACGTTACTGTACCAGTTAATACTATAGTGAATTGGTTAGGTTACTAACGTTACTGTACCAGTTAATACTATAGTGAATTGGTTAGGTTACTAACGTTACTGTACCAGTTAATACTATAGTGAATTGGTTAGGTTACTAACGTTACTGTACCAGTTAATACTATAGTGAATTGGTTAGGTTACTGTACCAGTTAATACTATAGTGAATTGGTTAGGTTACTAACGTTACTGTACCAGTTAATACTATAGTGAATTGGTTAGGTTACTGTACCAGTTAATACTATAGTGAATTGGTTAGGTTACTAACGTTACTGTACCAGTTAATACTATAGTGAATTGGTTAGGTTACTAACGTTACTGTACCAGTTAATACTATAGTGAATTGGTTAGGTTACTAATGTTACTGTACCAGTTAATACTATAGTGAATTGGTTAGGTTACTGTACCAGTTAATACTATAGTGAATTGGTTAGGTTACTAACGTTACTGTACCAGTTAATACTATAGTGAATTGGTTAGGTTACTAACGTTACTGTACCAGTTAATACTATAGTGAATTGGTTAGGTTACTAATGTTACTGTACCAGTTAATACTATAGTGAATTGGTTAGGTGACTGTACCAGTTAATACTATAGTGAATTGGTTAGGTTACTAACGTTACTGTACCAGTTAATACTATAGTGAATTGGTTAGTTTACTAACATTACTGTACCAGTTAATACTATAGTGAATTGGTTAGGTTACTGTACCAGTTAATACTATAGTGAATTGGTTAGGTTACTGTACCAGTTAATACTACAGTGAATTGGTTAGGTTACTGTACCAGTTAATACTATAGTGAATTGGTTAGGTTACTAACGTTACTGTACCAGTTAATACTATAGTGAATTGGTTAGGTTACTAACGTTACTGTACCAGTTAATACTATAGTGAATTGGTTAGGTTACTAACGTTACTGTACCACTTAATACTATAGTGAATTGGTTAGGTTACTAACGTTACTGTACCAGTTAATACTATAGTGAATTGGTTAGGTTACTGTACCAGTTAATACTATAGTGAATTGGTTAGGTTACTAACGTTACTGTACCAGTTAATACTATAGTGAATTGGTTAGGTTACTAACGTTACTGTACCAGTTAATACTATAGTGAATTGGTTAGGTTACTAATGTTACTGTACCAGTTAATACTATAGTGAATTGGTTAGGTTACTGTACCAGTTAATACTATAGTGAATTGGTTAGGTTACTAACGTTACTGTACCAGTTAATACTATAGTGAATTGGTTAGGTTACTAACGTTACTGTACCAGTTAATACTATAGTGAATTGGTTAGTTTACTAACGTTACTGTACCAGTTAATACTATAGTGAATTGGTTAGGTTACTGTACCAGTTAATACTATAGTGAATTGGTTAGGTTACTGTACCAGTTAATACTATAGTGAATTGGTTAGGTTACTAACGTTACTGGACCAGTTAATACTATAGTGAATTGGTTAGGTTACTAACGTTACTGTACCAGTTAATACTATAGTGAGTTGGTTAGGTTACTAACGTTACTGTACCAGTTAATACTATAGTGAATTGGTTAGGTTACTGTACCAGTTAATACTATAGTGAATTGGTTAGGTTACTAACGTTACTGTACCAGTTAATACTATAGTGAATTGGTTAGGTTACTAACGTTAGCTCATCTGATGTTATAATGTTACTGTAGCTGTCTGACTTTATTAGCCAGCTAATTTTCCCACCGTAAACTCAGTTTGATCAGTTAAGTCACCCTCGTCTCTGTGGTCAGGCTTCTCACCTACCTCTTGGTTATTGTTCAGGGGTCGCGCTGCTGGAAGTTAACTGGCAAACTGCCTTTCCACTCTCCCGCTCTTTCCAGATCCACCCCACCCTCCCCCCTCACGCAAACTTTTCTCATCAGATCTACACATCACGTAGGTCGCCTATTTTGGATTCAAAACGGCAAATTTCGCCGAAAGGTGACTAGTTTGCATCCCTGCCAGAGAGAGAGCGATGACATCACCTCCTTAACCCACTGTATAAAGCAAGGCGGCTTTGCAGCCTTCCAGTGGAAGAGGACAAGGCGGCTTTGCAGCCTTCCAGTGGAAGAGGACAAGGCGGCTTTGAAGCCTTTCAGTGGAAGAGGACAAGGCGGCTTTGCAGCCTTCCAGTGGAAGAGGACAAGGCGGCTTTGCAGCCTTCCAGTGGAAGAGGACAAGGCGGCTTTGCAGCCTTCCAGTGGAAGAGGACAAGGCGGCTTTGCAGCCTTCCAGTGGAAGAGGACAAGGCGGCTTTGCAGCCTTCCAGTGGAAGAGGACAAAGCGGTGAGCTAGCAGCGAGGCCAATTCTGTCACAGTCACCTGATGCATGGCAGCATTCTGGTCTAGGGGAAGTACCCCAAAAATGGCAGTGGACAGGCTGGGGCTGACAGTTGTATGACACATATGTGTCAGAGCCTCAAAAATGGGGTCCCAGGACCCACTCAAAGATTGGCATGACCAAAACATGTGTCCCCACAGTCACTGGACTGCTGGCATCTCAAACACTTGGGGTCAACATTTGGATATATTTGACCAATCTGTCATTAAGTAATGGAGACGGTGAAAAACGTTGAGCTGAATGAGCCCATGCCTTATGCAAAATGATGAGGTCACTACTGTGCTGCCATATATCATTGGGTAGCTCACCACCCATGTCTTGCTCCCATGCAGATTCTGTATTTGCCAAGGAAGGCGGATTAATGTTGTGTATTATGTGGTGTAGTCTGGAGATTGTCCCCTTCAGATACGGGTTAAGATCCAAGCCCCTCTCGACTGGACACTTACTGGGCTCCAGTGGAAATGAAGGGACATTTATTGCAAAGCTGCCAGTTTGCAGGTATCTAATAAAGTGGTTATTGGGAATATTTTGGTCAACACTCAGAGTATAGAATGAGACGAATGTGTTATCAACAAATTGGTCACAAAAACCACCAGAACGTTCCTATGCCAGAACTGGAATGCCGTGTCAATCTGCGACGCTGGGAAGAGATGATTAGATGTTCATGGAGAGAAGCAGCTTGTTTAAGGCTAAAGTGTCTTCGGAATTGCGACCAGATTTTAAGGGAATTCTTGACAATGGGAATCAAAACATGGGTGCCGAGGTTAATGGGCAGTGGGGAGCACAGGAGAGAGACAGGAGAAGATGGAAGACTTGACTGTAACTCCATGATGGCCCCAGTTGGACCATCCTTGTTTTCAGATGTAGAAACCCTATTACTGTGGGTCTGTAACATGGGGAACAAAGACTGACTCACTGAGGAGTTTGTGCGCGTGGGACGTGTGCTTTCGGGTGTCCTCTGAGCTGAGAGACAGGATTGTTCTGGTCCTCAAAGGATACATTCACACTCCAGACCTTGGGTCGGGTCTGAGAAGGACCCATTCACACTCCAGAGCTTGGGTCGGGTCTGAGAAGGACCCATTCACACTCCAGAGCTTGGGTCGGGTCTGAGAAGGACCCATTCACACTCCAGAGCTTGGGTCGGGTCTGAGAAGGACCCATTCACACTCCAGAGCTTGGGTCGGGTCTGAGAAGGACCCATTCACACTCCAGAGCTTGGGTCGGGTCTGAGAAGGACCCATTCACACTCCAGAGCTTGGGTCGGGTCTGAGAAGGACCCATTCACTCTCCAGAGCTTGGGTCGGGTCTGAGAAGGACACGCACCTGACAGTTCTCAGCATTCCTGGTTCTGACAACGGAGAGAAAAGCCTCTAAGGTCTAATACATGTAAACAGTGTGCAGTTCTATTATTATTGTTCTCCATGACTCCTACTCTTTTAAAACGGCAGAGGAATGGGTCAGTCTCTGGTGTTTTGGATTTTAGTTGAAGTCAAATTCCAGAGGTTGTTGAAGCTTGTCTCCTTCGGTACACTTCATGCGATGAGTCATTCTCAGGATGTGTCCCAAATAGCACCCTATGCCCTACCCTAACCCATAGTGCCTGGTCAAAAGTAGTGCACTATATAGGGTGTAATTTGGGTGGTACACAGTTCTCTCTCAAACTGTTATTTATTCATCAAGTCAGAGCGGCCTTCTGTGTCACGCACAGAGAAACACTTTAATGTCCCTGCCTGCCTGACAGCTACCATCCAAATTGGCCTGTTGTCTCTTCTCTCTCTCTCTGTCTCTCTCTCTCTCTCTCTCTCTCTCTCCCTCTCTCCCCCTCTCCCTCCCTCTCTCTCTCTCCCTCTCCCCCTCTCCCTCTCTCTCTTTCTCTCTCCCTCTCTCTCTCCCCCTCTCCCTCTCCCTCTCTCTCTTTCCCCATCTGTGAGCAGAGAGAGACAGAGCAAATCCGCCCTCAAAGATGTCAAACATGACCCCCAGCCAGCATGGTTCCCCCCGGGCGGGCGGCAGCGTGGCAGAGAGTGGGTGCAGACATCACCAGGCTTTTCTCTATGAGGTGGTAATTATGATTAATACTCTGGTCATTTCCCTCAGAGGCAGCTTGAACGCCTGCCACCAATCAGCCACTGCCGTTGTTCTAGAGACAAAAGGAGGGATGAATGGCTAGTTGCCAGGCACTGGTAGGGAGAGAGGGATGGAGGGAGAGAGGGATGGAGGGAGAGAGGGATGGAGAGAGGGGTGGAGGGAGAGAGGGACGGAGGGAGAGAGGGGTGGAGGGAGAGGGATGGAGGGAGAGAGGGGTGGGGGGAGAGAGGGGTGGAGGGAGGGAGAGAGGGAAGCAGGTAGGGAGAGAGGGATGGAGGGAGAGAGGGAGGGAGGTAGGGAGAAAGGGATATAGGGAAAGAGAGGCAGGTAGGGAGAGAGGGATGGAGGGAGAGAGGTAGGGAGAGAGGGAGGGAGGGAGAAGGGAGGCAGGCATGGAGGTAGGGAGAGACGGAGGGAGAAGGGAGGCAGGCATGGAGTTAGGGAGAGAGAGATGGAGGGAGAAGGGAGGCAGGCATGGAGTTAGGGAGAGAGAGATGGAGGGAGAAGGGAGGCAGGCATGGAGTTAGGGAGAGAGAGATGGAGGGAGAAGGGAGGCAGGCATGGAGGTAGGGAGAGACGGAGGGAGAAGGGAGGCAGGCATGGAGGTGGGGGAGAGGGACGGACGGACGGAGGGAGAGAGAGAGAGAGAGAAGGGAGGCAGGCAGTGAGGTTGTCAGACAGAAGAGAGGCAGGCAGTGAGGTAGGGAGAGAGGGAGAAGGGAGGCAGGCAGTGAGGTAGGGAGAGAGGAAGAAGGGAGGCAGGCAGTGAGGTAGGGAGAGGGAGAAGGGAGGCAGGGAGAGAGGAAGAAGGGAGACAGGCAGGGAGAGAGGGAGAAGGGATGTTAAAGGAGAGAGAAGGGAGGAGTGGTTTAGCCTACTACACATTGCTTGAAATGTCTCAGCACTCTTCTACCAGACCCTGATCTGTAGTACTGTAGTTACACAATCATTTCTTTAAAAGTTCTGTTCTCTCCTTTCTCTCTATCTACACTCTGTGACCCCGTCCTCTCCATGTCCTCTCCTCTGGCTGTGACCCCGTCCTCTCCATGTCCTCTCCTCTGGCTGTGACCCCGTCCTCTCCATGTCCTCTCCTCTGGCTGTGACCCCGTCCTCTCCATGTCCTCTCCTCTGGCTGTGACCCTGTCCTCTCCATGTCCTCTCCTCTGGCTGTGACCATGTCCTCTCCATGTCCTCTCCTCTGGCTGTGACCCCGTCCTCTCCATGTCCTCTCCTCTGGCTGTGACCCCGTCCTCTCCATGTCCTCTCCTCTGGCTGTGGCCATGTCCTCTCCATGTCCTCTCCTCTGGCTGTGACCCCGTCCTCTCCATGTCCTCTCCTCTGGCTGTGGCGAGAGTGATCTCTGGGATGGAGCTGACATGTTCTGTCCATTAGGGCTGGTATGACAGTCTGTCACAGCATCAAAATTGTCATGACTGTCTTGTGAGGATCCAAATACAGTAGATCAGATGAGCTTTGCAGAGGGGGACGAGGGAACTGGTTGGGGTTAACACCTCACACCCTGTTGTATATCAAGGACAGAACATTCAGCATCTCCCTCCAATGTTCACCAGAGGAATGTGCCTTTGTTTTAAAACCTCTTAAGGATCCGCCACTTTTTTCCCAATTTTCTCCTAAAATGACATACCCAAATCTAATTGCCTATAGCTCAGGCCCTGAAGCAAGGATATGCATATTCTTGGTATCATTTGAAAGGAAACACTTTGACGTTTGCGGAAATGTGAAAGGAATGTAGGAGAATATAACGCAATAGATCTGGTAAAAGATAATACAAAGAAAAAAACAACCTTTTGTATTTTTTTGAACCATCTTTTAAAGAGAGAGGCCATAATGTATTATTCCAGCCCCGCTGCAATTTAGATTTTGTCCACTAGATGGCAGCAGTGTATGTGCAAAGTTTTAGACTGATCCTATGAACCATTGCATTACTGTTCAAAATGTTGTATCAAGACTGCCCAAATGTGCCTAATTTGTTTATTAATAACTGTTCGTTTTCAAAACTGTGCACTGTCACCATGAAACAATGGAAGAATTTACCTCTCAACAGGAGAATGAGACTGTCTACCATGAAACAATGGAATAATGTATCTCTCAACAGGAGAATGAGACTGTCTACCATGAAACAATGGAAGAATGTATCTCTCAACAGGAGAATGAGACTGTCTACCATGAAGCAATGGAATAATGTATCTCTCAACAGGAGAATGAGACTGTCTACCATGAAGCAATGGAAGAATGTATCTCTCAACAGGAGAATGCTCAGTGTTTAGAAACAGGCTTGAAGTGGTATGAGGTGGCTGGTTGAGTGGAGTGGTGTCAGGTAAATGATACTTGTCTGTCTGGTGTAGTCTGAGTGGTTTGTGGATTGATTGCTTAAAAGCATTTTTTTTCCGGGGGAATAATGCTATGCATTATATGGAAAAATACCCCATCCCTCTAAAGGGCAGACAGAATGTGATGCTCAGTGGTTAGAAACAGGATTGCAGTGGTAACTGATGGTGTCAGTGTGTGTGATGGTGTGTGGATGGATAGATAACACTGAAGCCTGCTGGACCCTACTGTCAGGGTGGTGTGTGGATGGATAGATAACACTGAAGCCTGCTGGACCCTACTGTCAGGGTGGTGTGTGGATGGATAGATAACACTGAAGCCTGCTGGACCCTACTGTCAGGGTGGTGTGTGGATGGATAGATAACACTGAAGCCTGCTGGACCCTTGAACTGGATAGATCTCTGTCTGAGTGTATGGAACTAAACACTGTATTGAACTGGATAGATCTCTGTCTGAGTGTATGGAACTAAACACTGTATTGAACTGGATAGATCTCTGTCTGAGTGTATGGAACTAAACACTGTATTATACTGGATAGATCTCTGTCTGAGTGTATGGAACTAAACACTGTATTGAACTGGATAGATCTCTGTCTGAGTGTATGGAACTAAACACTGTATTGAACTGGATAGATCTCTGTCTGAGTGTATGGAACTAAACACTGTATTGAACTGGATAGATCTCTGTCTGAGTGTATGGAACTAAACACTGTATTGAACTGGATAGATCTCTGTCTGAGTGTATGGAACTAAACACTGTATTGAACTGGATAGATCTCTGTCTGAGTGTATGGAACTAAACACTGTATTGAACTGGATAGATCTCTGTCTGAGTGTATGGAACTAAACACTGTATTGAACTGGATAGATCTCTGTCTGAGTGTATGGAACTAAACACTGTATTGAACTGGATAGATCTCTGTCTGAGTGTATGGAACTAAACACTGTATTATACTGGATAGATCTCTGTCTGAGTGTATGGAACTAAACACTGTATTGAACTGGATAGATCTCTGTCTGAGTGTATGGAACTAAACACTGTATTATACTGGATAGATCTCTGTCTGAGTGTATGGAACTAAACACTGTATTGAACTGGATAGATCTCTGTCTGAGTGTATGGAACTAAACACTGTATTGAACTGGATAGATCTCTGTCTGAGTGTATGGAACTAAACACTGTATTGAACTGGATAGATCTCTGTCTGAGTGTATGGAACTAAACACTGTATTGAACTGGATAGATCTCTGTCTGAGTGTATGGAACTAAACACTGTATTGAACTGGATAGATCTCTGTCTGAGTGTATGGAACTAAACACTGTATTGAACTGGATAGATCTCTGTCTGAGTGTATGGAACTAAACACTGTATTGAACTGGATAGATCTCTGTCTGAGTGTATGGAACTAAACACTGTATTGAACTGGATAGATCTCTGTCTGAGTGTATGGAACTAAACACTGTATTATACTGGATAGATCTCTGTCTGAGTGTATGGAACTAAACACTGTATTGAACTGGATCGATCTCTGTCTGAGTGTATGGAACTAAACACTGTATTGAACTGGATAGATCTCTGTCTGAGTGTATGGAACTAAACACTGTATTGAACTGGATAGATCTCTGTCTGAGTGTATGGAACTAAACACTGTATTGAACTGGATAGATCTCTGTCTGAGTGTATGGAACTAAACACTGTATTATACTGGATAGATCTCTGTCTGAGTGTATGGAACTAAACACTGTATTATACTGGATAGATCTCTGTCTGAGTGTATGGAACTAAACACTGTATTGAACTGGATAGATCTCTGTCTGAGTGTATGGAACTAAACACTGTATTGAACTGGATAGATCTCTGTCTGAGTGTATGGAACTAAACACTGTATTGAACTGGATAGATCTCTGTCTGAGTGTATGGAACTAAACACTGTATTGAACTGGATAGATCTCTGTCTGAGTGTATGGAACTAAACACTGTATTGAACTGGATAGATCTCTGTCTGAGTGTATGGAACTAAACACTGTATTGAACTGGATAGATCTCTGTCTGAGTGTATGGAACTAAACACTGTATTATACTGGATAGATCTCTGTCTGAGTGTATGGAACTAAACACTGTATTGAACTGGATAGATCTCTGTCTGAGTGTATGGAACTAAACACTGTATTATACTGGATAGATCTCTGTCTGAGTGTATGGAACTAAACACTGTATTGAACTGGATAGATCTCTGTCTGAGTGTATGGAACTAAACACTGTATTGAACTGGATAGATCTCTGTCTGAGTGTATGGAACTAAACACTGTATTGAACTGGATAGATCTCTGTCTGAGTGTATGGAACTAAACACTGTATTGAACTGGATAGATCTCTGTCTGAGTGTATGGAACTAAACACTGTATTGAACTGGATAGATCTCTGTCTGAGTGTATGGAACTAAACACTGTATTGAACTGGATAGATCTCTGTCTGAGTGTATGGAACTAAACACTGTATTGAACTGGATAGATCTCTGTCTGAGTGTATGGAACTAAACACTGTATTGAACTGGATAGATCTCTGTCTGAGTGTATGGAACTAAACACTGTATTATACTGGATAGATCTCTGTCTGAGTGTATGGAACTAAACACTGTATTGAACTGGATCGATCTCTGTCTGAGTGTATGGAACTAAACACTGTATTGAACTGGATAGATCTCTGTCTGAGTGTATGGAACTAAACACTGTATTGAACTGGATAGATCTCTGTCTGAGTGTATGGAACTAAACACTGTATTGAACTGGATAGATCTCTGTCTGAGTGTATGGAACTAAACACTGTATTATACTGGATAGATCTCTGTCTGAGTGTATGGAACTAAACACTGTATTATACTGGATAGATCTCTGTCTGAGTGTATGGAACTAAACACTGTATTGAACTGGATAGATCTCTGTCTGAGTGTATGGAACTAAACACTGTATTGAACTGGATAGATCTCTGTCTGAGTGTATGGAACTAAACACTGTATTGAACTGGATAGATCTCTGTCTGAGTGTATGGAACTAAACACTGTATTGAACTGGATAGATCTCTGTCTGAGTGTATTGAACTAAACACTGTATTGTACTGGATAGATCTCTGTCTGAGTGTATGGAACTAAACACTGTATTGAACTGGATAGATCTCTGTCTGAGTGTATGGAACTAAACACTGTATTGAACTGGATAGATCTCTGTCTGAGTGTATGGAACTAAACACTGTATTGAACTGGATAGATCTCTGTCTGAGTGTATGGAACTAAACACTGTATTGAACTGGATAGATCTCTGTCTAAACACTGCTTAGTTCCATACAATGAGAACATTTCCTCTTCTCAAAAGAGTGTTTATTTCTGTAAGTATTTACACATAACTTGAAGCAAGTCCTGGATGCAGTGTGTGTGTGTGTGTGTGTGTGTGTGTGTGTGTGTGTGTGTGTGTGTGTGTGTGTGTGTGTGTGTGTGTGTGTGTGTGTGTGTGTTATATATCCAGAAAAAGAACAAGGTCCAAAGCTAACACAGTTCTTTAGAAGGGCATCTGGTTTGTTTTTCCAAATGTGTTATTCTGCCTAAGGTAGAGACAGGATGAAAGAGGGAGAGAGAGATATACAGTGAAGAGAGAGATAGAGTAAACAGAGAGCAAGCAGAGAGAGATACAGTAAAGAGAGAGAAAACAGAGATACAGTAAAGAGAGAGAAAACAGAGATACAGTAAAGAGAGAGAAAACAGAGAGAGATACAGTAAAGAGAGAGAAAAGAGAGATACAGTAAAGAGAAAGAAAACAGAGATATACAGTAAAGAGAGAGAAAACAGAGATACAGTAAAGAGAGAGAAAACAGAGAGAGATACAGTAAGAGAGAGATACAGTAAAGAGAGAGAAAATAGAGAGATATACAGTAAAGAGAGAGAAAACTGAGAGAGATACACTCCCCGAGGCTTTCCATGCAGGAGGCTGCTACTGTAACATTGGGTGTGTGTGTGTGTGTGTGTGTGTGTGTGTGTGTGTGTGTGTGTGTGTGTGTGTGTGTGTGTGTGTGTGTGTGTGTGTGTGTGTGTGTGTGTGCGTGTGCATCTGTCGATCATTATATTCCTTCCCCCTCTCCTCCTCCCTCCATCATCAGCATCTTTCCCTCTTACCTCCAGACAATCCACCACACACACACACACACACACACACACACACACACACACACACACACACACACACACAGAGAGAACCACTTCATTTCACTTCCATTAGGGAGAATATTCATGAGCACATTAACAATTACTGTTTCCTTATTTTTCTCTCATTTTCCCCGCCTGAGGTAGATTTTGATAGGTTGAGAAAACCGGGGAAATAATGTCTTTCATTCTCCTGTGTGCGAAGCGTGTCGGTGGACCAATTAAATGGAAATCCGTTGAAATAATTGTTGTGGGTTTGAGTTGGAAGCAGGAGTCTGATAACAGGGTGTTTTTCTGGGTGTTTCGCCAAGCCTTCTGGACTGACACCATTTGGGCACCTATTATGATTGACAAGTGATGTGAATGGCTTTCTCCCCTCTAGGGAGAAACTCTATCTCTCTCCTGTCTCCCAGGCACTCTCTCTCTCATTCTATTTCTCCCTCTCGTTCTTTCTCTCCAGAAGATAAAAGGAGAGAGGTGTCTTTTGAGAGAGAGGTCACACAAGTGATAAGAGGATAGAATATGATGGAAATGTTTTGTGCTGTTCTAATAACCAATTTCTGTGTTCATGCAAGTGACTGATTGAACGAATCCTCACTTATCAGTATCTGCAATTTGGCAGTACGCACAGACCTTGTTTTGAGAAGGAAAGATATCTCTGTTTATAATCTCACTGCAGAGTTACAGGTCAGAGAGTCAGAGGGCTAATCTCAGGGAGAAATCCCAGCATCCTCAGGGAGAAATCCCAGCATCCAGCAGACCCAATCTGGGGACATTTGTTATTGAAGCAGGACATAAACAAAGACAAGAAAACAACAGCAATACACATCTATTACTGGAGGTGGAAAACTTCAATTCATTTGGAGTAACTGTCATCCATTACCAGCATATTTTATTCCTTTTACTGGCAGGCATGTGAAGAAAACAATTAGCATATTTACCAAAGGGCCCCAGGGGACCGGTAATTCCCCATTTGGACACATGATTCACATCATGATGGGTGGATAGAGAGAGAGAAAGAGAGAGAGAGAGAGAGAGGTGTCTTTGTAGAGCAGATGTCTCTATCTCCTATCTCCTGGTGGTTCTGCCTGCTATCTCCTGGTGGTTCTGGCTGCTATCTCCTGGTGGTTCTGGCTGCTATCTCCTGGTGGTTCTGGCTCCTATCTCCTGGTGGTTCTGGTTCCTATCTCCTGGTGGTTCTGGCTCCTATCTCCTGGTGGTTCTGGCTGCTATCTCCTGGTGGTTCTGGCTCCTATCTCCTGGTGGTTCTGGCTCCTATCTCCTGGTGGTTCTAGCTCCTATCCTGGTGGTTCTGGCTCCTATCTCCTGGTGGTTCTGGCTGCTATCTCCTGGTGGTTCTGGCTGCTATCTCCTGGTGGTTCTGGCTGTCATCTCCTGCATGGTGGTTCCTGCATGGTGGTTCTGGGAGGGGGAGGGGAGTAGTTCTGGCTGCTATCTCCTGGTGGTTCTGGCTGCTATCTCCTGGTGGTTCTGGCTGCTATCTCCTGGTGGTTCTGGCTCCTATCTCCTGGTGGTTCTGGTTCCTATCTCCTGGTGGTTCTGGCTCCTATCTCCTGGTGGTTCTGGCTGCTATCTCCTGGTGGTTCTGGCTCCTATCTCCTGGTGGTTCTGGCTCCTATCTCCTGGTGGTTCTAGCTCCTATCTCCTGGTGGTTCTGGCTGCTATCTCCTGGTGGTTCTGGCTGCTATCTCCTGGTGGTTCTGGCTGCTATCTCCTGGTGGTTCTGGCTGTCATCTCCTGCATGGTGGTTCCTGCATGGTTGTTCTGGGAGGGGGAGGGGAGTAGTTCTGGCTGCTATCTCCTGGTGGTTCTGGCTGCTATCTCCTGGTGGTTCTGGCTGCCATCCCCTGCATGGTGGTTCTGGCTGCTATCTCCTGGTGGTTCTGGCTGCTATCTCCTGGTGGTTCTGGCTATCATCCCCTGTATGGTGGTTCTGGCTGCTACCTCCTGGTGGTTCTGGCAGCTATCTCCTGGTGGTTCTGGCTGCTATCTCCTGGTGGTTCTGGCTGCCATCCCCTGTATGGTGGTTCTGGCTGCTACCTCCTGGTGGTTCTGGCAGCTATCTCCTGGTGGTTCTGGCTGCTATCTCCTGGTGGTTCTGACTGCTACCTCCTGGTGGTTCTGGCTGCTATCTCCTGGTGGTTCTGGCAGCTATCTCCTGGTGGTTCTGGCTGCTATCTCCTGGTGGTTCTGACTGCTACCTCCTGGTGGTTCTGGCTGCTATCTCCTGGTGGTTCTGGCAGCTATCTCCTGGTGGTTCTGGCTGCTATCTCCTGGTGGTTCTGGCTGCCAGCCCCTGTATGGTGGTTCTGGCTGCTATCTCCTGGTGGTTCTGGCTGCTATCTCCTGGTGGTTCTGGCTGATATCTCCTGGTGGTTTTGGCTGCTATCTCCTGGTGGTTCTGGCTGCTATCTCCTGGTGGTTCTGGCTGCCATCTCATTCATGGTGGTGAGAAACACACTAGAGTGGAAAGGATGAATGCTTCATGGGAGCATAGAGGAAGGAGGGAGGGGGAGTAGAGGGGGGGGGAGGGGAGTAGAGGGCAAGGAGGGGGGAGGGGAGTAGAGAGGAAGGAGGGAGGGGGAGGGGAGTAGAGGGGAAGGAGGGAGGGGAGTAGAGGGGAAGGAGGGGGGAGGGGAGTAGAGGGCAAGGGGGGGAGGGGAGTAGAGGGCAAGGAGGGACAGGAAAGGGGAGTAGAGGGCAAGGGGGGGAGGGGAGTAGAGGGCAAGGAGGGACAGGAAAGGGGAGTAGAGGGGGGGGAGGGAGGGGGAGGGGGAGGGGAGTAGAGAGGAAGGAGGGAGGGGGAGGGGAGTAGAGAGGAAGGAGGGAGGGGGAGGGGTGTAGAGGGGAAGGAGGGAGGAAGGGGGAGTGGAGGGAGGGAGGGAGGGGAGGTGTGAATGGGGAAAAGGCGGGAAGGGGAGTGGAGAGGGTGAGGGAAGGTCACTCTACTGTTGACAGTGAGGTAATATTGTACTGTATTAATCCTATGTCTACTGTTGACAGTGAGGTAATATTGTACTGTATTAATCCTATGTCTACTGTTGACAGTGAGGTAATATTGTACTGTATTAATCCTGTCTACTGTTGACAGTGAGGTAATATTGTACTGTATTAATCCTGTCTACTGTTGACAGTGAGGTAATATTGTACTGTATTAATCCTGTCTACTGTTGACAGTGAGGTAATATTGTACTGTATTAATCCTATGTCTACTGTTGACAGTGAGGTAATATTGTACTGTATTAATCATATGTCTACTGTTGACAGTGAGGTAATATTGTACTGTATTAATCCTATGTCTACTGTTGACAGTGAGGTAATATTGTACTGTATTAATCCTATGTCTACTGTTGACAGTGAGGTAATATTGTACTGTATTAATCCTGTCTACTGTTGACAGTGAGGTAATATTGTACTGTATTAATCCTATGTCTACTGTTGACAGTGAGGTAATATTGTACTGTATTAATCCTGTCTACTGTTGACAGTGAGGTAATATTGTACTGTATTAATCCTGTCTACTGTTGACAGTGAGGTAATATTGTACTGTATTAATCCTATGTCTACTGTTGACAGTGAGGTAATATTGTACTGTATTAATCCTGTCTACTGTTGACAGTGAGGTAATATTGTACTGTATTAATCCTATGTCTACTGTTGACAGTGAGGTAATATTGTACTGTATTAATCCTATGTCTACTGTTGACAGTGAGGTAATATTGTACTGTATTAATCCTATGTCTACTGTTGACAGTGAGGTAATATTGTACTGTATTAATCCTATGTCTCTACTGTAGCTGATGGATGTATTGTAATGCTGTTTTAGAGATAGATACCGTTTCTAATGCTGATAGAAATGTTAATATGACAAACTCACTTCTTGGGACTCAATCACCACACAAAACAGTCTCTTTTTAGTGAAATCCTTTATTAAAAAAATCAGAATAGCAACAATATACTGAAGACATCAGAAAACATATATACCCTCTATAATATGTGATCATTTGACTGTACGTGTACAGATGTAGGATCTTCATTTGAGCCAGTTTGCTACAGTATGAAATGAACCCTGCATCAACAGGAAATGTGAATTATTATGTGGATTATAATGAATGTACATTTCTGTAGGGGTTGATAGATGTTTTGTAAGGGAAAATCAAGTCTGAAATTTCAAAGTGGAAATTACAAACTTCAGCAGCCTTTTTAAACCTCAAATACACTACAAGTTGTACGTTTCCTGCATTGCAGGAAAGTTGTCCTGCAACAGGGTGATCAAATTAAGATCTTACATCTGTATTTACAGTGATGTTTTAAAGCGTATATATTTTTTTATCCCTGATGTTACAATTCTCTTTCAATCAGAGAGGAATAGAAATTCACCCACAAAGCGTGTATGCGTGTGTGTGTGTGGGTATATGCGTGTTTGTGTGTGCGTGTGTGTGTCTATAGTTTCTGTGTGTTAATAGATCAGAAAGGTGTGCTTTGTTCAAGACCCTCAACATGTGATTGGAGCAATCATTTAGAGACAGACAAGACATCCAGCGTGTCTTCTTCTCCTTGTTGTTTTGTGGTGGTCAGAACAATGTCCTCGAGCCACTGCTACGGCTCTGCATTGTGTGTAATACACTGAGACCCCTGTCCTGGGCTGTGACTCCTCAAGCTCCGAAGCTCCATGTACAGGGCTGTGTTCACATTTCAGCTGGATGATTGTAGTCAGATGATTGTCAGAAAGCCTTGGCAGGACCCTGGGTGTGTCTGTACTCTGTAACCCTCCATCCACCTCTGTAGATAAGTCCTGTAACAGGTCATCCATGTTGTCTGGGTTGTTTGTGGGCGTGTCCTGTAAACATGTGCAGTGTTGTAAAAGACTTCAGATGTTAATATGCTCATGATGTCACAGATTCATCATCACACGTCCCCTTCCTCTCCTCTCCTCTCCTCTCCGCTCCTCTCCTCCTCTCCTCTCCTCTCCTCTCCTCTCCTCTCCTCTCCTCTCCTCTCCTCTCCTCTCCTCTCCTCTCCTCTCCGCTCCTCTCCTCTCCTCTCCGCTCCGCTCCTCTCCTCTCCTCTCCTCGTGATGTAAGCTTGTGAAGATACTTCTTAGTACACTAGTGATTTAACACGTGGAATGTGGGCCAAATGGCACCCTTTTTTCTACATATTCCCTACTATCCCCTATGGGCCATAGTCAAAAGTAGTGCACTATCCCCTATGGGCCCTGGTCCACAGTAGTGCACAATCCCCTATGGCCCTGGTCTAAAGTAGTGCACTATCCCCTATGGGCACTGGTCCACAGTAGTGCACTATCCCCTATGGGTCCTGGTCTAAACTAGTGCACTATCCCCTATGGGCCATAGTCTAAAGTAGTGCACTATCCCCTATGGGCACTGGTCTAAACTAGTGCACTATCCCCTATGGGTCCTGGTCTAAAGTAGTGCACAATCCCCTATGGGCACTGGTCTAAACTAGTGCACTACCCCCTATGGGTCCTGGTCAAAAGTAGTGCACTATCCCCGATGGGCCATAGTCAAAAGTAGTGCACTATCCCCTATGGGCCCTGGTCTAAAGTAGTGCACTACATAGGGAATAGGGTGCCATTTGGGTTTGGCCCTGGATTGTTGTGTATAAAGTAGTAGCCTCATGATGTAGAATCTGTTTGGTCACATCGTGCTCTTCTGTCTTTAAGTGTGTTGGGTCATGGACTAGATTAGATTCACTTATTCCTACATTTGTGCTCTTGTTCATTTGTGGGCTCTTTCAGCTGACTACTGGTTTGGAAAGATAAGTGAAATCCCTCCAGAGTAGAGTAGAATGGGGTAGGTACACCATGCTATAAAAGGGTGAAAGGTCGTAGGTAACCATGCTATAACAGGGTGAAAGGTGGTAGGTAACCATGCTATAACAGGGTGGAAGGTCAAAGTTCATAGGTAACAGGTCACTGTTTTGGCGTTGTAAGATTAGTATACTGTAGTTAGAGGAACGTTGACAGGCTAGTGTGTGTGTGTGTGTGGCTCTAAGATGAACCGGCTAGGTCGCTGTTTCAACGTGACACTGCAAGTTGTCTCACACAGTTGTCTCTATCTTCTCGATAATCTCCACCATAGACTTGGACGGAGAGAGCAGAGAATACTCATCTTGAGTCCACATACTTATTGGACTAGACTCTCCATCACTACTTAACTCTTCATCCTCTTCCACTTCCTCCTCGTCTTCCTCCTCTTCCTCAGAACCCTCGTCACATGACTCCATGTAATGGCCGCCCAGTGCATTTATCCCAGAATCCTCAGAGCTGGACGGGGAGGAGCAGTGGTCTATTTTGGGGGTGGTGACCTTGTCCCCCAGGGCACTGGGCTTGGTGCCCTGGGGGTGTGGGTGGTGTCTGAGGGTCCGTTGGGGGTGGGGATGGGTGTTACGGGGGTGAGGAGCATGTGATTGAGGCGGGCTGGGCATGGTCGAAGGTTGAGGTCTCTGAACATAGCACATCTTCCCATTGATGCGTTTGACCATGTAGTCGTCCACAAAGAGGTCTGAGATGATGCAGAACTTGGGCGACTCCAGGCAGGGCGGGGCTTGGAAGGCGGGGGCGGTCATGAGGAAACGTTCGGCCAATGAGACTGTCAGGTCCATGGTGTGGGTGTGGTCTGTGGGCGTGGCAGGCACTGGGGTGCTGGGGAGGCGACACACGTTGGTCATCGGCTGGTACACGTATTTACCTAGAGAAGGAGAGAGAGACAGGTACAGAGACAGGGTTACTTTATGTAACCCAACAAATACATTGCTGAAATACAATCACAAAGATAGAAGGCATTACAAGGGAAACAGTTAGAATGACAAGCAAGACACACTATATATACAGCAGTATGTGGACACCCCTTCAAATTAGTGGATTCAATCATTTCAGCCACACCCGTTGCTGACAGGTGTATAAAATCGAGCACACAGCCATGCAATCTCCATAGACAAAGAGTGTCAGTAGAAAGGCTTTACTGAACAGCTTAGTGACTTTCAACGTGGCACCGTCATAGGATGCCACCTTTCCAACAAGTCAGTTTGTCAAATTTCTGCCCTGCTAGAGCTGCCCCAGTCAGCTGTAAGTGCTGTTATTGTGAAAACATCTAGGAGCAAGAACGGCTCAGCCACGAAGTGGTAGGCCGCTGAAGCGCGTAGTACATAAAAATTGTTTGTCCTCGGTTGCAACACTCACTACCAAGTTCCAAACTGCCTCTGGAAGCAACATCAGCACAAGAACTGTTCGTCGGGAGCTTCATGAAATGGGTTTCCATGGCCGAGCAGCCGCACACAAGCTTAAGATCACCATGTGCCATGCCAAGCGTTGGCTGCAGTGGTGTAAAGCTCGCCACCACTGGACTCTGGAGCAGTGGAAACGCGTTCTCTGCAGTGATGAATCACGCTTCACCATCTGGAAGTCCGATGGACAAATCTGGGTTTGGCAGATGCAAGGATAACGCTACCTGCCCCAATGCATAATGCCAACTGTAAAGTTTGGTGGAGGAGGTCTGGGGCTGTTGTTCATGGTTCGGGCTACGCTCCCCCCTTAGTTCCAGTGAAGGGAAATCTTAATGAAACAGTATGCAATGACATTCTAGACGATTCTGTGCTTCCAACTTTGTTGCAACAGCTTGGGGAAGGCCTTTTCCTGTTTCAGCATGACAATGCCCAAATGGGGAAGGCCTTTTCCTGTTTCAGCATGACAAGGCCTTTTCCTGTTTCAGCATGACAATGCCCAAATGGGGAAGGCCCTTTCCTGTTTCAGCATGACAATGCCCAAATGGGGAAGGCCCTTTCCTGTTTCAGCATGACAATGCCCAAATGGGGAAGGCCCTTTCCTGTTTCAGCGTGACAATGCCCAAATGGGGAAGGCCCTTTCCTGTTTCAGCATGACAATGCCCCTGTGCACAAAGTGGAAGAACTTGACTGGCCTGCAAATAGCCCTGACCTCAACCCCATCAAACACCTTTGGGATGATTTGGAACGCCGACAGCGAGCCAGGTCTAATCGCCCAACATCAGTGCTCGACCTCACTAATGCTCTTGTGGCTGAATGGAAGCAAGTCCCCGCAGCAATGTTCCAACATCTAGTGGAAAGCCTTCCCAGAAGAGTGGAGGCTGTTCTAGCAGCAAAGGGAGGACCAACTCCATATTAATGCCCATGATTTTGGAATGAGATGTTCGATGAGCAGGTGTCCACATATTTTTGGTCATGTAGTGTATGTATACTTAAGCAATAAGGCCCGAGGAGGTGTGGTATGTGGTCAATATACCACGGCTAAGGGTTGTCCTTATGCACGACGCAACGCAGAGTGCCTGGACACAGCCCTTAGCCGTGGTATATTGTCAATATATCACAAACTCCCGGAGGTCCCTTATTGCTATTATAAACTAGTTACCAACGTAATTAGAGCAGTAAAAATAAATGTCTTGTCATTCCCGTGGTATACGGTCTGATATACCACGGCTGTCAGCCAATCAGCATTCAGGGCTGGAACCATGTAAAAGGTTTCAGTGCAGAAATACTCTCTCTATCACTCTCTCTCACTGTCAGCTGTGGGACCTTATATAGACAGGTGTGTGTCTTTCCAAATCAGGTCCAATCAATTGAATTTACCACAGGTGAACTCCAATCAAGTTGTAGAAAGGATCATCAATGGATGATCAATGGAAACAGGATGTACCTGAGCTCAATTTACAGTCTCATAGCAAAGGGTCTGAATACTTACGTAAATAAGGTATTTCTGTTTTTGTCATTATGGGGTATTGTGTGTAGATTGATGAGGATTTTGTAATTTATTTAATCAATTTTAGAATAAGGCTGTAAAATATCAAAATGTGGAAAAAGTGAAGGGGTCTGAATACTTTCAGAATATCTCTCTCCCTCATTCGTTCCACCCTACTGTGTGTTACCATGGGCATCTCCAGTATAACATGTTCTCTTCCCTTTCCTCCCTCCCTCTCTCTCCCTCTCTCTCTCTCCACCTCCACTGAGAACTGGAGCATCACAAACACACAAGAGGGTGAGATGTTTGGTAGAATGACTTTGTGCTTTCTCTCTCTCTCGTGCTCTCTCTCTCTCTCTCTCTCTGGAGCAGGATATTCTACAAGAGGAGGAGATTCTACAGGAGGATAAGGAGATTCTACAGGAGGAGGAGGAGATTCTACAGGAGGTGGAGGGGATTCTACAGGAGGAGGAGGGGATTCTACAGGAGGTGGAGAAGATTCTACAGGAGGTGGAGGAGATTCTACAGGAGGTGGAGGAGATTCTACAGGAGGTGGAGGAGATTCTACAGGAGGTGGAGGAGATTCTACAGGAGGAGGAGGGGTGATTCTACAGGAGGAGGAGGGGATTCTACAGGAGGAGGAGGGGGGATTCTACAGGAGGTGGAGGAGATTCTACAGGAGGTGGAGGAGATTCTACAGGAGGTGGAGGAGATTCTACAGGAGGTGGAGGAGATTCTACAGGAGGAGGAGGAGATTCTACAGGAGGAGGAGGAGATTCTACAGGAGGAGGAGGGGATTCTACAGGAGGAGGAGGGGATTCTACAGGAGGAGGAGGGGATTCTACAGGAGGTAGAGGGGATTCTACAGGAGGAGGAGATTCTACAGGAGGAGGAGGTGATTCTACAGGAGGTGGAGGAGATTCTACAGGAGGTGGAGGAGATTCTACAGGAGGTGGAGGAGATTCTACAGGAGGTGGAGGAGATTCTACAGGAGGAGGAGGGGATTCTACAGGAGAAGGAGGGGATTCTACAGGAGGTAGAGGGGATTCTACAGGAGGAGGAGGAGATTCTACAGGAGTAGGAGGTGATTCTACAGGAGGAGGAGGAGATTCTACAGGAGGAGGAGGGGATTCTACAGGAGGAGGAGGGGATTCTACAGGAGGAGGAGGGGGGATTCTACAGGAGGAGGAGGGGATTCTACAGGAGGAGGAGGAGGGGATTCTACAGGAGGAGGAGGGGGGGGATTCTACAGGAGGTGGAGAAGATTCTACAGGAGGAGGAGGGGATTCTACAGGAGGAGGAGGGGATTCTACAGGAGGAGGAGGGGATTCTACAGGAGGAGGAGGGGATTCTACAGGAGGAGGAGGGGATTCTACAGGAGGAGGAGGGGATTCTACAGGAGGAGGAGGGGATTCTACAGGAGGAGGAGGAGATTCTACAGGAGGAGGAGGGGATTCTACAGGAGGAGGAGGGGATTCTACAGGAGGAGGAGGGGATTCTACAGGAGGAGGAGGTGATTCTACAGGAGGAGGGGATAAAAGAGGGTAGAAAATATAGACTATATCCAAGATCAAGGTCACTGTGACTCTTTCTCTCAGTATTTTCTTTAGTTATTTTATTTTTTTAATTTTTATTTTTTTATTTCACCTTTATTTAACCAGGTAGGCAAGTTGAGAACAAGTTCTCATTTACAATTGCGACCTGGCCAAGATAAAGCAAAGCAGTTCGACAACATACAACAACAGAGTTACACATGGAGTAAAACAACATACAATCAATGATGCAGTAGAAAAAAAAATAAGACTATATACAATGTGAGCAAATGATGTGAGATAAGGGAGGTAAAGGCAAAAAAATGCCATGGTGGCAAAGTAAATAAAGTATAGCAAGAAAAACACTGGAATGGTAGATTTGTAGTTTGAAGAAAGTTCAAAGTTCAAATATAAATAAGATGGTGCAAAGGAGCAAAATAAATAAAATAAATAAATACAGTAGGGGAAAAGGTAGTAGTTTGGGCTAAATTATAGATGGGCTATGTACAGGTGCAGTGATCTGTGAGCTGCTCTGACAGCTGGTGCTTAAAGCTAGTGAGGGAGATAAGTGTTTCCAGTTTCAGAGATTTTTGTAGTTCGTTCCAGTCATTGGCAGCAGAGAACTGGAAGGAGAGACGACCAAAGGAGGAGTTGGCTTTAGGGGTGACCAGAGAGATATACCTGCTGGAGCGCGTGCTACAGGTGGGTGCTGCTATGGTGACCAGTGAGCGGAGATAAGGGGGGACTTACCTAGCAGGGTCTTGTAGATGACCTGGAGCCAATGTGTTTGGCGACGATTATGAAGTGAAGGCCAGCCAACGAGAGCGTACAGGTCGCAGTGGTGGGTTGTATATGGGGCTTTGGTGACAAAACGGATGGCACTGTGATAGACTGCATCCAGCTTGTTGAGTAGGGTATTGGAGGCTATTTTGTTAATGACATCGCCGAAGTCGAGGATTGGTAGGATGGTCAGTTTTACGAGGGTATGTTTGGCAGCATGAGTGAAGGATGCTTTGTTGCAAAGATTTCACTTTGGATTGGAGATGATTGATGTGAGTCTGGAAGGAGAGTTTACAGTCTAACCAGACACCTAGGTATTTGTAGTTGTCCACAAATTCTAAGTTAGAACCGTCCAGAGAAGTTATGCTGGACGGGCGGGCAGGTGCAGGCAGCGATCGGTTGAAGAGCATGCATTTAGTTTTACTTGTGTTTAGGAGCAGTTGGAGACCACGGAAGGAGAGTTGAATGGCATTGAAGCTCGTCTGGAGGGTTGTTAACACAGTGTCCAAAGAAGGGCCAGAAGTATACAGAATGGTGTCGTCTGCGTAGAGGTGGATCAGAGATTCACCAGCAGCAAGAGCGACATCATTTATGTATACAGAAAAAAGAGTTGGCCCAAGAATTGAACCCTGTGGTACCCCCATAGAGACTGCCAGAGGTCCAGACAGTAGGCCCTCGGATTTGACACACTGAACTCTGTCAGAGAAGTAGTTGGTGAACCAGGTGACGCAATCGTTTGAGAAACCAAGGCTACTGAGTCTGCCGATGAGGATGTGGTGATTAACAGAGTCAAAAGCTTTGGCCAGGTCAATGAATACGGCAGCACAGTATTGTTTCTTATCGATGGCGGTTACGATGTTGTTTAGGACCTTGAGCGTGGCTGAGGTGCACCCATGACCAGCTCTGAAACCAGATTGCATAGCGGAGAGGGTGCGGTGGGATTCGAAATAGTCGGTAATCTGTTTGTTGACTTGGCTTTCGAAGACCTTAGAAAGGAAGGGTAGGATGGATATAGGTCTGTAGCAGTTTGGGTCAAGAGTGTCACCTCCTTTGAAGAGGGGGATGACAGCAGCTGCTTTCCAATCTATGGGAATCTCAGACGACACGAAAGAGAGGTTGAACAGGCTAGTAATAGGGGTTGCAATAATTTCGGCAGATAATTTTAGAAAGAAAGGGTCCAGATTGTCAAGCCCAGCTGATTTGTAGGGGTCCAGATTTTGCAGCTCTTTCAGAACATCAGCTGAATGGATTTGGGAGAAGGAGAAATGGGGGAGGCTTGGGCGAGTAGCTGTGGGGGGTGCAGTGCTGTTGAATGCAGTAGGGGTAGTTAGGTGGAAAGCATGGCCAGCCGTAGAAAAATGCTTATTGAAATTCTCAATTATAGTGGGCTTATCGGTGGTGACAGAGTCCCACAGGCTACAGAGAGGTAATCATGCTGTCACTGTCCCACAGGCTACAGAGAGGTAATCATGCTGTCACTGTTCCACAGGCTACAGAGAGGTAATCATGCTGTCACTGTCCCACAGGCTACAGAGAGGTAATCATGCTGTCACTGTCCCACAGGCTACAGATGGGTAATCATGCTGTCACTGTTCCACAGGCTACAGAGTGATCATGCTGTCACTGTTCCACAGGCTACAGAGAGGTAATCATGCTGTCACCGTTCCACAGGCTACAGAGAGGTAATCATGCTGTCACTGTCCCACAGGCTACAGAGAGGTAATCATGCTGTCACTGTTCCACAGGCTACAGAGAGGTAATCATGCTGTCACTGTTCCACAGGTTACAGAGAGGTAATCATGCTGTCACTGTCCCACAGGCTACAGAGAGGTAATCATGCTGTCACTGTTCCACAGGCTACAGAGAGGTAATCATGCTGTCACTGTTCCACAGGCTACAGAGAGGTAATCATGCTGTCACTGTTCCACAGGTTACAGAGAGGTAATCATGCTGTCACTGTCCCACAGGCTACAGAGAGGTAATCATGCTGTCACTGTTCCACAGGTTACAGAGAGGTAATCATGCTGTCACTGTCCCACAGGCTACAGAGAGGTAATCATGCTGTCACCGTCCCACAGGCTACAGAGAGGTAATCATGCTGTCACTGTCCCACAGGCTACAGAGAGGTAATCATGCTGTCACTGTTCCACAGGCTACAGAGAGGTAATCATGCTGTCACCGTTCCACAGGCTACAGAGAGGTAATCATGCTGTCACTGTTCCACAGGCTACAGAGAGGTAATCATGCTGTCACTGTTCGACAGGCTACAGATGGGTAATCATGCTGTCACTGTCCCACAGGCTACAGAGAGGTAATCATGCTGTCACTGTCCCACAGGCTACAGAGAGGTAATCATGCTGTCACTGTTCCACAGGCTACAGAGAGGTAATCATGCTGTCACTGTCCCACAGGCTACAGAGAGGTAATCATGCTGTCACTGTTCCACAGGTTACAGAGAGGTAATCATGCTGTCACTGTCCCACAGGCTACAGAGAGGTAATCATGCTGTCACTGTCCCACAGGCTACAGAGAGGTAATCATGCTGTCACTGTTCCACAGGCTACAGAGAGGTAATCATGCTGTCACTGTTCCACAGGCTACAGAGAGGTAATCATGCTGTCACTGTTCCACAGGCTACAAAGAGGTAATCATGCTGTCACTGTCCCACAGGCTACAGAGAGGTAATCATGCTGTCACTGTTACACAGGCTACAGAGAGGTAATCATGCTGTCACTGTCCCACAGGTTACAGAGAGGTAATCATGCTGTCACTGTCCCACAGGCTACAGAGAGGTAATCATGCTGTCACTGTCCCACAGGCTACAGATGGGTAATCATAAGTTTGGCATACAGAACTGTTCTACAAAGTTATTGAAAGCAGTGTAGGGTGTAAAACATTACATAATTAAATCAATGCATTCAAAAAGTATTCAGACCCCTTGACTTTTTCCACATTTTGTTACGTTACAGCCTTATTCTAAAATTGTTTACGTACATTTTTTCCTCATGAATCTGCACACAACCGATTTTTTGTGTGCAAATGAAATACCTTATTTGCATAAGTATTCAGACCATTTGCTATGAGAAATTGATCTCAGGTGCATCCTGTTTGCATTGATCATCCTTGAGATGTTTCTACAATTGATTGGACATGATTTGGAAAGGTACACACCTGTCTATATAAGGTCCCACAGTTGACAGTGCATGTCAGAGCAAAAACCAAGCCATGAGGTTGAAGGAATTGTAAATAGAGCTCCGAAATAGGATTGTGTTGAGGCACAGATCTGAGGAAGGGTACCAAAACATGTCTGCAGCATTGAAGGTCCCCAAGAACACAGTGGCCTCTATCATTCTTTAATGGAAGAAGTTTGGAACCACCAAGACTCTTCCTAGAGCTGGCCGCTCAGTCAAACTGAGCAATAGGGGGAGAAGGGCCATGGTCAGGGAGGTGACCAAGAATCCAATGGTCACTCTGACAGAGCTCCAGAGTTCCTCTGAAGGAGATGGGAGAACGTTCCAGAAGGACAACCATCTCTGCAGCACTCCAACAGGCCTTTATGGTAGAGTGGCCAGACGGAAGCCACTCCTCAGTAAAAGGCACATGACAGCCCGCTTGGAGTTTGCCAAAGCACCTAAAGGACTCCCAGACCATGAGAAACAACACTCCCCATCTAACCTGACAGAGCTTGAGAGGATCTGTAGAGAAGAATGGGAGAAACTCCCCGAATACAGGTGTGCCAAGCTTGTAGCATCATACCCAAGAAGACTTGAGGCTGTAATCGCTGCCAAAGGTGCTTCAACAAAGTACTGAGTAAACAGTCTGAATGTTCATGTAAATTTGAATATATTTTCTTAACACATTTGCTCAAATTTCTAAAAACCTGTTCATGCTTTGTCATTATGGGGTATTTTGCATAGATTGATGAGAAAAAAACGATTTAATCAATTTTAGAATAAGGCTGTAACCAAACAAATTGTGGAAAAGGTCAAGGGGCCTGAATACTTTCCGAAGGCACAGTACATAATGTATTGGCTATTATTGTAGTAGAATCCTCAGCCCCTGGTGTTAGTCTCTGCAATTCAGAGATGAAATGCCTGCTCTACCCAGATGACCTGTGCCTGCTGTCACCCACAGCACATGTCCTACAGCAGAGCCTGGACCTGTCAGACCAGGGGCCTGGTCGTACATACCCACACACTACAATTACTCAGCTTTAAAAAGAAGCTCAACTGGAAACCTAAATCAGGCACTAAATAAACTGAGAGAGAAAGCAAGCAGGGTATTCTACGCCATTAAAAAACAAATTCAAATGAATATACTTATACAAATGTGGCTAAAACGAATTGATTGTGTCATTGAACCAATTGCACTTTATGGCAGCAAGGTGTGGAGTCCACTTGCAAAACAAGATTTCACCCAATGGGACAAACACCCAATTGAAACCCTGCATGCAGAGTTCTGTAAGATTCTCCTACATCTCCAGAGGAAAACTACAAACAATGCATGCAGGGCAGATTTAGGCCAATATCCACTAATAATAACAACTCAAAAAAGAGCAATTACATTTTGGAAACATCATTACATCAATTGCAGTCACAAAAACCATCAAGCGCTATGATGAAACTGGCTCTCATGAGGACCGCCACAGGAAAGGAAGACCCAGAGTTCCCTCTGCTGCAGAGAACAAGTTCATTAGAGTTACCAGACTCAGAAATTGCAGCCCAAATAAATGCTTCACAGAGTTCAAGTAACAAACACATCTCAACATCAACTGTTCAGAGGAGACTGCATGAATCAGGCTTCATGGTCAAATTGCTGCAAAGACAGTACTAAAGGACACCAATAAGAAGAAGAGACTTGCTTGGGCCAAGAAACACGAGCAATGGACATTAGACCAGTGGAAATGTGTCCTTTGGTCTGAGATTTTTTTGATTTTTGGTTCCAACCCCCGTGTCTTTGTGAGACGCAGTGTAGGTGAGCAGATAATCTCAGCATGTGTGGTTCCCACCATGAAGCATGGAGGAGGAGGTGTGATGGTGCTTTGCTGGTGACACTGTCAGCGATTTATTTAGAATTCAAGGCACACTTAACCAGCATGGCTACCACAGCATTCTGCAGCGATACACCATCCCATCTGGTTTGCGCTTAGTGGGACTATCATTTGTTTTTCAGTAGGACAATGACCCAACA
>NW_021822740.1:105517-140517 GCF_901001165.1 Salmo trutta
GCGGTCGTCGTCACCGACCTACTAGCCGCCGCTGATCCTTTTTTCCTTTTCGTTTGGTATGTCTTATTGTTTGCACCTGTCCCTCATTTGGTTTTTGATTTTGGTTATTTAAGCCTGGTTAGCCCGCCCAGTGTTGTGCGGGATTATTTTAACGTCAGGTTGTATTTTATCGTTGGATGTGCTGGCGATTTATTACTTGTTATTAATTGCATGCTGTGCACCTGTTTTGGGCACTTGGCAATTTACCCACGCCGTTTGTGTTGGCGTTGATCGTGTTAGCTTTTTGTTCAAAATAAACACGAAATTCTGTACCTCTGCTCTCTGCGCCTGACTCCTACCACCACTCCTAGCAACACTCTGACAAACGGTCCCTTTCTATCTAACATCACTAGCTGTGACTGATTGTCCATCACTAGCTGTGACTGATTGTCCATCACCAACGGTCCCTTTCTATCTAACATCACTAGCTGTGACTGATTGTCCATCACTAGCTGTGACTGATTGTCCATCACTAGCTGTGACTGATTGTCCATCACCAACGGTCCCTTTCTATCTAACATCACTAGCTGTGACTGATTGTCCATCACTAGCTGTGACTGATTGTCCATCACTAGCTGTGACTGATTGTCCATCACCAACGGTGTCTTTCCATCTCAGCAACAGCCATGAACAGATCACAACACATTAAGATGTGGAGGAAACAACTCTGGAACGCATGTGGAGACAAAACCTATTTTATGTCATATTGTGTAGTACAAACAGTCCCAAATACTTACAATACTGTCAGAATTGTTGCATCTTACAGGTTTCATAAAACTACAGTTGTGTAGTGACTGTTTTCAGAATGAAACATTTCAGCCACTCTAATGTAAAATGAGGCCACTGTTTTTTTTATTTTTAATAAAAAATATTCACAAAAACCATGAGTGCCAAATCCATTCCTATTTTCAGCCCTAGTTTCACTTCCTGTCGCTCTGAGTAATCACAGAGGAGAACGTGCATAGTACCACTCCAACCCAGCCTCCAGGGACGAACAAGGAAACAGACATACACACTGTATGAATAGATTTCTATTTGATCATACAGTAGTAGCTCTCAGGTTGTAGCTCTGTGTGTAGCTCTCAGGGTGTAGCTCACAGGGTGGAGCTCACAGGGTGGAGCTCACAGGGTGGAGCTCACAGGGTGGAGCTCTCAGGTTGTAGCTCACAGGGTGTAGCTCTCAGGTTGTAGCTCACAGGGTGGAGCTCTCAGGGTGGAGCTCTCAGGGTGTAGCTCTCAGGTTGTAGCTCACAGGGTGGAGCTCTCAGGGTGGAGCTCTCAGGGTGTAGCTCTCAGGTTGTAGCTCACAGGGTGTAGCTCTCAGGTTGTAGCTCACAGGGTGGAGCTCTCAGGGTGTAGCTCTCAGGTTGTAGCTCTCAGGGTGTAGTTCTCAGGGTGTAGCTCACAGGGTGTAGCTCTCAGGGTGGAGCTCTCAGGGTGTAGCTCTCAGGGTGGAGCTCTCAGGTTGGGTTCAAGCCCACCTCTGAAGTGGTGTCAACCATTGACCCCATCCCTAGCGAACACAGCTGATTAAACTAATTGCATTCTAAACTGAAGATCATGATGAGGTGATTATTGGAGTCAGGTGTGTTAGCTGGGGCTGGGACACTAATCAGGCCCTGGAGGACTGGAGTTGCCCATCCCTGTCCTAGGTTCTCTGGGTAATTCCCTTGGTAATCCCTTGGTTCTGGGTCAGTGTGGACAGTGCAGTCTCTCTGTCTGTTCAATAATGCATACTTCCTCCCCTAGCAGTCATGTAGCTAGCTCCTCTCCTCTCAAGACAGAGCATCTAGAATGACTGTTAAAACAGTGTCTACTCGGACTAGACTACATACAGTACAGTGTCTACCAGGACTAGATTACATACAGTATCTACCAGGACTAGACTACATACAGTATCTACCAGGACTAGACTACATACAGTATCTACCAGGACTAGACTACATACAGTATCTACCAGGACTAGGACTACATACAGTATCTACCAGGACTAGATTACATACAGTATCTACCAGGACTAGACTACATACAGTATCTACCAGGACTAGATTACATACAGTATCTACCAGGACTAGACTACATACAGTATCTACCAGGACTAGACTACATACAGTATCTACCAGGACTAGACTACATACAGTATCTACCAGGACTAGACTACATACAGTATCTACCAGGACTAGACTACATACAGTATCTACCAGGACTAGATTACATACAGTATCTACCAGGACTAGACTACATACAGTATCTACCAGGACTAGACTACATACAGTATCTACCAGGACTAGACTACATACAGTATCTACCAGGACTAGACTACATACAGTATCTACCAGGACTAGATTACATACAGTATCTACCAGGACTAGACTACATACAGTATCTACCAGGACTAGACTACATACAGTATGTCACGTAGAGTAGGCCAGAAGGCTAAACTGAAAAACCTCTATCAAATAAAAAGATGGCGGAGCCGCAAAAGTACTTCTGGGTGTTTATTTACATAGTGAATCTGGAAGAAAAACAACAGTACTGCCATCCAAAGTATACATTATGGGGACAGCTTAAAAACAATGCTGCCCCATCAACAGATCAATCCAAAATGGTTCCCCCTTGAACTGAAAGAGAGGCTGCTTTTTATAGGGGAAGCCCCTCCCATCAGAACATACACAGCACTAATTCATTAAGCAATTACCTTCATCAAAGCCTACATTTTCCACTCAGCTAAACATACTGAATTATATACATTGCAACACATTTCTCATGATACAATATAACACATTTATAAAATCCCATCCCTACTTCCAATGTGCCCATTCACATGAACGAGCCATTCAGGACAGGCACTACAAAGCCAGCCCGATTACCGTAGCTCTGGTCCTTAATCCCAGCATACCCAGAAGCTACAGAGATGGAGAGAGAGGAACAGAACCAAACAAACAACGCGCTCATCCATAACATTGACAAGTACAATAAACGTTGCTTAAATGAAACATGAAGGCTTGTCTGTATATTCTTTCTACCAGAAACTGTTACTGACAGGAGGTAAGAATAAAGTGTGAAATGTATGTACGTCGACCTTGTTAACGGAGCTGATAACGGAGCAGGGAGGTGCGATGAATGTGTGTGTCAGTGTACCAAACGCTGCCCGCGGCCAGTGACTGACTTCTCCGTCACACAGAATCTACCAGGACTAGATTACATACAGTATCTACCAGGACTAGACTACATACAGTATCTACCAGGACTAGACTACATACAGTATCTACCAGGACTAGACTACATACAGTATCTACCAGGACTAGACTACATACAGTATCTACCAGGACTAGACTATATACAGTATCTACCAGGACTAGATTACATACAGTATCTACCAGGACTAGATTACAAACAGTATCTACCAGGACTAGACTATATACAGTATCTACCAGGACTAGACTACATACAGTATCTACCAGGACTAGACTATATACAGTATCTACCAGGACTAGATTACATACAGTATCTACCAGGACTAGACTATATACAGTATCTACCAGGACTAGATTACATACAGTATCTACCAGGACTAGATTACATACAGTATCTACCAGGACTAGACTACATACAGTATCTACCAGGACTAGATTACATACAGTATCTACCAGGACTAGATTACATACAGTATCTACCAGGACTAGACTACATACAGTATCTACCAGGACTAGACTATATACAGTATCTACCAGGACTAGACTACATACAGTATCTACCAGGACTAGACTACATACAGTATCTACCAGGACTAGACTATATACAGTATCTACCAGGACTAGACTACATACAGTATCTACCAGGACTAGACTACATACAGTATCTACCAGGACTAGACTACATACAGTATCTACCAGGACTAGATTACATACAGTATCTACCAGGACTAGACTACATACAGTATCTACCAGGACTAGACTACATACAGTATCTACCAGGACTAGACTTACATACAGTATCTACCAGGACTAGATTACATACAGTATCTACCAGGACTAGATTACATACAGTATCTACCAGGACTAGATTACATACAGTATCTACCAGGACTAGATTACATACAGTATCTACCAGGACTAGATTACATACAGTATCTACCAGGACTAGACTACATACAGTATCTACCAGGACTAGACTACATACAGTATCTACCAGGACTAGACTACATACAGTATCTACCAGGACTAGACTATATACAGTATCTACCAGGACTAGACTACATACAGTACAGTATCTACCAGGACTAGACTACATACAGTATCTACCAGGACTAGACTACATACAGTATCTACCAGGACTAGACTACATACAGTATCTACCAGGACTAGACTACATACAGTATCTACCAGGACTAGACTATATACAGTATCTACCAGGACTAGACTACATACAGTACAGTATCTACCAGGACTAGATTACATACAGTACAGTATCTACCAGGACTAGACTACATACAGTATCTACCAGGACTAGACTACATACAGTATCTACCAGGACTAGACTACATACAGTATCTACCAGGACTAGACTACATACAGTATCTACCAGGACTAGACTATATACAGTATCTACCAGGACTAGACTACATACAGTATCTACCAGGACTAGATTACAAACAGTATCTACCAGGACTAGACTATATACAGTATCTACCAGGACTAGACTATATACAGTATCTACCAGGACTAGACTACATACAGTATCTACCAGGACTAGATTACATACAGTATCTACCAGGACTAGACTATATACAGTATCTACCAGGACTAGATTACATACAGTATCTACCAGGACTAGACTACATACATGATGACAGGTACATGTAGAGTAGAGGATGACAGGTACATGTAGAGGATGACAGGTACATGTAGAGGATGACAGCTACATGTAGAGGATGATAGCTACATGTAGAAGATGACAGCTACATGTAGAGTAGAGGATGACAGCTACATGTAGAGTAGAGGATGACAGCTACATGTAGAGTAGAGGATGACAGCTACATGTAGAGGATGACAGCTACATGTAGAGTAGAGGATGACAGCTACATGTAGAGGATGACAGGTACATGTAGAGGATGACAGCTACATGTAGAGTAGAGGATGACAGCTGCATGTAGAGGATGACAGGTACATGTAGAGGATGACAGCTACATGTTGAGTAGAGGATGACAGGTACATGTAGAGGATGACAGGTACATGTAGAGGATGACAGGTACATGTAGAGTAGAGGATGACAGGTACATGTAGAGGATGACAGCTACATGTAGAGGATGACAGGTACATGTAGAGTAGAGGATGACAGCTACATGTAGAGTAGAGGCTGACAGCTACATGTAGAGGATGACAGCTACATGTAGAGGATGACAGCTACATGTAGAGTAGAGGATGACAGCTACATGTAGAGGATGACAGCTACATGTAGAGTAGAGGATGACAGCTACATGGACAGTAGAGGATGACAGCTACATGTAGAGTAGAGGATGACAGCTACATGTAGAGTAGAGGATGACAGCTACATGTAGAGGATGACAGCTACATGTAGAGTAGAGGATGACAGCTACATGTAGAGGATGACAGCTACATGTAGAGGATGACAGGTACATGTAGAGGATGACAGCTACATGTAGAGGATGACAGCTACATGTAGAGTAGAGGATGACAGCTACACGTAGAGAATGACAGCTACATGTAGAGTAGAGGATGACAGGTACATGTAGAGGATGACAGGTACATGTAGAGGATGACAGCTACATGTTGAGTAGAGGATGACAGGTACATGTAGAGGATGACAGGTACATGTAGAGGATGACAGCCACATGTAGAGTAGAGGATGACAGCTACATGTAGAGGATGACAGCTACATGTAGAGTAGAGGATGACAGGTACATGTAGAGGATGACATCTACATGTAGAGGATGACAGCTACATGTAGAGGATGACAGCTACATGTAGAGTAGAGGATGACAGCTACATGTAGAGGATGACAGCTACATGTAGAGGATGACAGGTACATGTAGAGTAGAGGATGACAGCTACATGTAGAGGATGACAGGTACATGTAGAGGATGACAGGTACATGTAGAGGATGACAGCTACATGTAGAGTAGAGGATGACAGGTACATGTAGAGGATGACAGGTACATGTAGAGGATGACAGCTACATGTATAGTAGAGGATGACAGGTACATGTAGAGGATGACAGCTACATGTAGAGTAGAGGATGACAGCTACATGTAGAGGATGACAGCTACATGTAGAGTAGAGGATGACAGGTACATGTAGAGGATGACATCTACATGTAGAGGATGACAGCTACATGTAGAGGATGACAGCTACATGTAGAGTAGAGGATGACAGCTACATGTAGAGGATGACAGCTACATGTAGAGGATGACAGGTACATGTAGAGTAGAGGATGACAGCTACATGTAGAGGATGACAGGTACATGTAGAGGATGACAGGTACATGTAGAGGATGACAGCTACATGTAGAGTAGAGGATGACAGGTACATGTAGAGGATGACAGGTACATGTAGAGGATGACAGCTACATGTATAGTAGAGGATGACAGGTACATGTAGAGGATGACAGCTACATGTAGAGGATGACAGCTACATGTAGAGTAGAGGATGACAGCTACATGGACAGTAGAGGATGACAGCTACATGTAGAGTAGAGGATGACAGCTACATGTAGAGTAGAGGATGACAGCTACATGTAGAGGATGACAGCTACATGTAGAGTAGAGGATGACAGCTACATGTAGAGGATGACAGCTACATGTAGAGTAGAGGATGACAGGTACATGTAGAGGATGACAGCTACATGTAGAGGATGACAGCTACATGTAGAGTAGAGGATGACAGCTACACGTAGAGAATGACAGCTACATGTAGAGTAGAGGATGACAGGTACATGTAGAGGATGACAGGTACATGTAGAGGATGACAGCTACATGTTGAGTAGAGGATGACAGGTACATGTAGAGGATGACAGGTACATGTAGAGGATGACAGCTACATGTAGAGTAGAGGATGACAGCTACATGTAGAGGATGACAGCTACATGTAGAGTAGAGGATGACAGGTACATGTAGAGGATGACATCTACATGTAGAGGATGACAGCTACATGTAGAGGATGACAGCTACATGTAGAGTAGAGGATGACAGCTACATGTAGAGGATGACAGCTACATGTAGAGGATGACAGGTACATGTAGAGTAGAGGATGACAGCTACATGTAGAGGATGACAGGTACATGTAGAGGATGACAGGTACATGTAGAGGATGACAGCTACATGTAGAGTAGAGGATGACAGGTACATGTAGAGGATGACAGGTACATGTAGAGGATGACAGCTACATGTATAGTAGAGGATGACAGGTACATGTAGAGGATGACAGCTACATGTAGAGTAGAGGATGACAGCTACATGTAGAGGATGACAGCTACATGTAGAGTAGAGGATGACAGGTACATGTAGAGGATGACATCTACATGTAGAGGATGACAGCTACATGTAGAGGATGACAGCTACATGTAGAGTAGAGGATGACAGCTACATGTAGAGGATGACAGCTACATGTAGAGGATGACAGGTACATGTAGAGTAGAGGATGACAGCTACATGTAGAGGATGACAGGTACATGTAGAGGATGACAGGTACATGTAGAGGATGACAGCTACATGTAGAGTAGAGGATGACAGGTACATGTAGAGGATGACAGGTACATGTAGAGGATGACAGCTACATGTATAGTAGAGGATGACAGGTACATGTAGAGGATGACAGGTACATGTAGAGGATGACAGCTACATGTAGAGGATGACAGGTACATGTAGAGTAGAGGATGACAGGTACCCCACTCCACACACATACACTCCCCCCCACTTTTGACCAGAGTCCTATGGGGTAGTGCACTAAATAGGTAATAGGGTGCTATTTGGGATGACGACATACAGACAGACGGTGGTTTTAAGCCTGTAGACGCAAGCAGGAAGTAGTACACAACTACACACATGTAATTTCCTGCTCCCCCAGAGGACATCATGTTTCTTCCTGTTTATTATCACATTACTTCTCAGACTGTTAATTCACTATTTATTATTCATGAACTATGTTAACTATAACCCCTGTCTAATTTACACTTGCTGTTTATTATTAATGACCTATATTAACTATAACCCCTGTCTAATTTACACTTCCTGTTTATTATTAATGACCTATATTAACTATAACCCCTGTCTAATTTACACTTCCTGTTCATTATTAATGACCTATATTAACTATAACCCCTGTCTAATTTACACTTCCTGTTTATTATTAATGACCTATATTAACTATAACCCCTGTCTAATTTACACTTGCTGTTTATTATTAATGACCTATATTAACTATAACCCCTGTCTAATTTACACTTCATACTCTTCATATAATATTATGTATAACAACGGCGTCGTCGGTGGGAGAACTATAGACACTATTCATATAATATGCAGAGTGGAGGTGATGGAAACATGGCTGTAACAGCCTCAGCACTGTTTGTTTCCATAGGAGAGAGAGAGAGAGAGAGCTGTTGCCATCCCTCCTTCCCACCAGTGGGATACCTCTGTTAATGCTGACAGCAGTTTCTGAATCATCTAGGATGGGAGGAGAGGGAGGCTGGGTGTGGAGGGATCACAAATGGCAACGGGCCGGATGGTTTGATAGGGCTTGACGGACCAGAGAGGTCAAGTGGCAGCTGACCTATAACCTCTGAGGCTGACCCCTCTCTGCCTGTCCTCTCAGTGATCACTCAGCCCAGAGACTGTCCTGTCAGTGATCACTCAGCCCAGAGACTGTCCTGTCAGTGATCACTCAGCCCAGAGACAGTCAGCCCAGAGTCAGTCAGCCCAGAGACAGTCAGCCCAGAGACAGTCAGCCCAGAGACAGTCAGCCCACAGAGAGCTGTGTGTTGGTGTTCTGTGTATAACATTAGTGTGTTCAGGCTATAGAATACAGTCTGACTGTGAGATACTTTTTGAAATGCCATCCTCTGTCACTTCAGCTTGACACAAATTCAATGTTGTTTTGGCGGCCGGCCCGGAGATACAGGACTGCTTGACTTTACCCATCACAATAACAATGCAGCAAAAGGAGAATGGAGGAGCATTACAGAGGATGGAGGCTGACAGCCATGCAGCAACCAGTTACTGAGCAGTACTGTGAAGTCAACAGCCAGGACAGATGGCTGTGTTACTGATACAGAAAAGGAAACTGACTGACAACACATTTCACAAGCTTTTCTAGGGTCTCACTACTCCAAAACGTACATCCATATGGACAAAGACGCACAGGCACGGACACAGATACGCACACAAACACACACGTCAAACCCTTGGTCCCTGGTTAAACACAGGGCTTTGTGGTCCCTGGGTAAACACAGGGCTTTATGGTCCCTGGTTAAACATTCCCTCCCCTCTTCCTCTCTTCCTCCCTACCCTCTTCCTTCCTCCCTCCCTCACGTCCTCCCTCCCTCCCTCACTTCCTCCCCTATCCCTCCCTTCCTCACTCCCTCCCCTTTTCCTCCCTCTTCCATTTCCCCTCTCTCTCCCCCTTCTCCCTCCCTCCCTCCCCTCTCCCTCCCTCCTTAGTTGACTGAGGAAGACTTAAACTAACTCTCTCTGGGACTCAGTCTCCATGCTACTCTAATGGGTGCTAGTCTAGACAGATACAGTTCCAGACACTCCTTTGAAAGTGTAATATTTACTCCAAACACTTTGCTGCTGAAGGTACAGTAGACACTTGATAAATGCAGTGTGTCTGATGATTAGGTGTAGTGGGGATGTTGGGCACACACACACACACACACACACACACACACACACACACACACACACACACACACACACACATACACACACACACACACACAAACCGCATACCACACACACACACGCACGCACACACACACACACACACACACACACACACAACCACACACACGCACGCACACACACACACAACCACACACACGCACACACACACACACACACAACCACACACCACACACACAACCGCATACCACACACACACAACCACACACAACCGCATACCACACACACACACACACACACACACTCTCTCTATCCCTCAGTATTGGCTTGGTCTTCTATCACCTGTTTTTACCACGTGTAACCTGGTCTTTCAGACAGTGAGGAAGTGAACCTGCCCTCTACTGGTGGCTGAGTGTAACTTCACTCAGTTTCACTACTTGGTGTTGTAATACATTATTAACAATGTAATAATACCTTCATCATAACCCAGCTGTTGTAGTGCAGAGAAACAAGATAATACCTTCATCATACACCAGCTGTTGTAGTGCAGAGAAACAAGATAATACCTTCATCATGCACCAGCTGTTGTAGTGCAGAGAAACAAGATAATACCTTCATCATACACCAGCTGTTGTAGTGCAGAGAAACAAGATAATACCTTCATCATACACCAGCTGTTGTAGTGGAGAGAAACAAGATAATACCTTCATCATACATCAGCTGTTGTAGTGCAGAGAAACAAGATAATACCTTCATCATACACCAGCTGTTGTAGTGCAGAGAAACAATATAATACCTTCATCATACACCAGCTGCTGTAGTGCAGAGAAACAATATGATACCTTCATCATACACCAGCTGTTGTAGTGCAGAGAAACAAGATAATACCTTCATCATACACCAGCTGTTGTAGTGCAGAGAAACAAGATAATACCTTCATCATACACCAGCTGTTGTAGTGCAGAGAAACAATATAATACCTTCATCATACACCAGCTGTTGTAGTGCAGAGAAACAATATAATACCTTCACCATACACCAGCTGTTGTAGTGCAGAGAAACAATATAATACCTTCATCATACACCAGCTGTTATAGTGCAGAGAAACAAGATAATATCTTCATCATACACCAGCTGTTGTAGTGCAGAGAAACAAGATAATACCTTCATCATACTCCAGCTGTTGTAGTGGAGAGAAACAAGCTTGTTGCCCAAAAACATCCTTTGGTGTAGAGAGAGCTAACTGTAGTTTATAACATCAAGGTCCAGACAGTGATCCTCAGTACTCTAGTCTGGCAGTCCTGTCTGGATTCTTGGAGACGTGGTCATGAGATTGTTATAAATTGTAAGACAGTGTAGTCTATTTAGTCATCTCAGTAGCCAACTGCTGAGGCTGAGCTGCAAGACAGACATGGTCTGTTGATGAATAAGAGGTTGAATGAATTCAGTATCTTTAACATCATTCATTCACTCTCTATCAGCAGCTTCCAGCTGTGAGGGTGACAGTCCATGAATGGTACTCTGTCTGTCTGTCTGTCTGTCTGTCTGTCTGTCTGTCTGTCTGTCTGTCTGTCTGTCTGTCTGTCTGTCTGTCTGAACCACTGAGCCAACATTGAATAACTAGGAACAATGTTCTAGCCTGCTACAGGTTTAGCTGAATTTAGGCTGTGCATTTAAATGTGTAGTCTAACCAATCAGAATGCCTGTGTTGACTTGTCCTATCCAGCTAAGGAGATGGATGTCTGGTTTCCAACAAGCCAACAAAAACGGACGAGGGCTGCACTGCCCTACCAAGCAAAAAGGCAGTAACTGCTCATTTGGTCGAAAATGAGTTAATGTCATTTTTGCTACATTAAATACATGTTAATCATGTGAACAAGTATCCTGCCTCTCTTGTATTGTGTTTTGGAGAAAATAGGGGTCATGTTAGCAGTAACTGCATAAAGTTACTGTGAAACCAAGGTAAATAAAAGTCATTTTTCTCAGTTCCACGCTATGAGCAGTTACTGTCTTTTTGCTTGGTAGGGCAGTATAATTGTCTGAAGTCAAACAATAGGCTGCTATTCTTGTAAACATTCACATATAACAGGCTATTTATAGACATTGATGTTCTCCTTCCAACCAGGGAGTGAGGGGAGAGCACAGCTAAGCACATGGACAACCCAGAGAATGGTGAGACATCGACGGGCTTTAAGCAAGGCTACTTACAGTGACACCATCCCAAGTGGCAGCACCAGTGGAGCTTGAAGCACTTCCCATGGCTGTGTGTTGCGCAGATGGACAGTCCGTCGCACGGGAGAAAGTCCGGTCTCCCCGCGCAGCTCCGGGCCAACGCCTGTGCCTCGTCCAACTTCTCGCTCTTCCGTCCGCCCGACGCGGCCATCGCGCAGCGCAACCCCAGGATCAAACGCACGCCGTGTAACCCATCTGAGAACGCAGCTTTAGCCCACCAGCCAAAAATGGTCCCAAAACCTCAGCAAACGCCAAATGTCTAACCAGGGAGGAAACTCCAAAGCGTGACGCAAACGAGTTAAATGTGGCACGGTTGTAGCCAACCCCCCAATCAGCACAGAGAGAATCAAAATGCGATGAAAGTTCCAGTTCCAAGAATAATATAGACAGCTGTTTTACGTAAACATCTGGATCTCCAGCCGCTGGAATTATTTTCTGTAAACGTCGACTATGTTATATCAGCCAGAGAGATTTCCGAGCGGATCCCATGTCAGGCTTTCATCCTACAGCCTGCCCTCTATCAGCCTGACAAGAGACTCCTCTGTCTGTTGATGAAGCCCTCGCCGTTTCCTTCCTCTTAGGCTATCCCCTCCTCCTCTCTCTTTCTCTCTCTCCAGTTCCGTTCAGCCATAAAGGAAGTCCGATATTTGGTCTATTGTCCTCATTTTTGGCTGTAATAGCCTTTCCTCCGAAATCATAACTGATTCAGATGAAAGTAATCATGTAAACAAAGCCTATAATTTGAATCAGAAGCAACCTTCTGAAGATATATATAGGTCATTCTGTTAACGGATCCTTCATTTTTTTACATTTTATTTTATTCATGTGACCTTTATTTAACTAGGCCAATCAGTAAAGAAAAACATCTTATTTACAATGACGGCCTAACATAAGGCGGAAAAAAATAGGACAAAACACACATCATGACCAGAGAGACACCACAAACCTACATAAAGTGAGACCTCAGACAACAGCATAGCATGGTAGCAACACAACATGACAACACAGCATGGTAGCAACACAACATGACAACACAGCATGGTAGCAACACAACATAACAACAACATGGTAGAAACAAAACATGGAACAAACATTATTGGGCACAGACAACAGCACAAGGGGCAAGAAGGTAGAAACAACAATACATCACGTGAAGCAGCCACAACTGTCAGTAAGAGTGTCCATGATTGAGTCTTTGAATGAAGAGATGGAGATAAAACTGTCCTGTTTGAGTGTTTGTTGCAGCTTGTTCCAGTCGCTAGAGGAGCGACCCAGAGATGTGTGTGCTGGCAGAACGGATGTTGTATGTGGAGGATGAGGGCTGCAGTAGGGGGGAGTGAGGCCTACAGTAAGAGTGTTTTATAAATAGTATCAACCAGTGGATCTTGCAACGGGTATACAGAGATGACCAGTTTACAGAAGAGTATAGTTTACAGGGCTCCCGAGTGGCGCAGCGGTCTAAGGCACTGCACCTCAGCGGTCTAAGGCACTGCACCTCTGGTTCGAATCCAGGCTGTACCACAAACAGCCGGGATTGGGAGTCCCATAGAGCGGCAGACAATTGGTCCAGCGTCGTCCGGGTTTGGTTGGTGTAGGCCATCATTGTAAATAAGAATTTGTTCTTGCCTAGTTAAATAAAGGTTCAATTTAAAAAGAAAAAGAAATATATATATATATTTTTTTTTAAATGTGTTTTTAAATGTGTTTGTGTTGTTATATATATATTTATATACTGCTCAAAAAAATAAAGGGAACACTTAAACAACACAATGTAACTCCAAGTCAATCACACTTCTGTGAAATCAAACTGTCCACTTAGGAAGCAACACTGATTGACAATAAATTTCACATGCTGTTGTGCAAATGGAATAGACAACACGTGGAAATTATAGGCAATAAGCAAGACACCCCCAATAAAGGAGTGGTTCTGCAGGTGGAGACCACAGACCACTTCTCAGTTCCTATGCTTCCTGGCTGATGTTTTGGTCACTTTTGAATGCTGGCGGTGCTTTCACTCTAGTGGTAGCATGAGACGGAGTCTACAACCCACACAAGTGGCTCAGGTAGTGCAGCTCATCCAGGATGGCACATCAATGCGAGCTGTGGCAAGAAGGTTTGCTGTGTCTGTCAGCGTAGTGTCCAGAGCATGGAGGCACTACCAGGAGACAGGCCAGTACATCAGGAGACGTGGAGGAGGCCGTAGGAGGGCAACAACCCAGCAGCAGGACCGCTACCTCCGCCTTTGTGCAAGGAGGAGCAGGAGGAGCACTGGCAGAGCCCTGCAAAATGACCTCCAGCAGGCCACAAATGTGCATGTGTCTGCTCAAACGGTCAGAAACAGACTCCATGAGGGTGGTATGAGGGCCCGACGTCCACAGGTGGGGGTTGTGCTTACAGCCCAACACCGTGCAGGACGTTTGGCATTTGCCAGAGAACACCAAGATTGGCAAATTCGCCACTGGCGCCCTGTGCTCTTCACAGATGAAAGCAGGTTCACACTGAGCACGTGACAGACGTCACAGAGTCTGGAGACGCCGTGGAGAACGTTCTGCTGCCTGCAACATCCTCCAGCATGACCGGTTTGGCGGTGGGTCAGTCATGGTGTGGGGTGGCATTTCTTTGGGGGCCCGCACAGCCCTCCATGTGCTCACCAGAGGTAGCCTCACTGCCATTAGGTACCGAGATGAGATCCTCAGACCCCTTGTGAGACCATATGCTGGTGCGGTTGGCCCTGGGTTCCTCCTAATGCAAGACAATGCTAGACCTCATGTGGCTGGAGTGCGTCAGCAGTTCCTGCAAGAGGAAGGCATTGATGCTATGGACTGGCCCGTCCGTTCCCCAGACCTGAATCCAATTGAGCACATCTGGGACATCATGTCTCGCTCCATCCACCAACGCCACGTTGCACCACAGACTGTCCAGGAGTTGGCGGATGCTTTAGTCCAGGTCTGGGAGGAGATCCCTCAGGAGACCATCCGCCACCTCTTCAGGAGCATGCCCAGGCGTTATAGGGAGGTCATACAGGCACGTGGAGGCCACACACACTACTGAGCCTCATTTTGACTTGTTTTAAGGACATTACATCAAAGTTGGATCAGCCTGTAGTGTGGTTTTCCACTTTAATTTTGAGTGTGACTCCAAATCCAGACCTCCATGGGTTGATAAATTGGATTTCCATTGATTATTTTTGTGTGATTTTGTTGTCAGCACATTCAACTATGTAAAGAAAAAAGTATTTAACAAGATTATTTCTTTCATTCAGATCTAGGATGTGTTGTTTAAGTGTTCCCTTTATTTTTTTGAGCAGTGTATATATTGCAGTGATGTGTCCTTTAAGGAGCATTGGTGGCAAATCTGATGGCCGAATGGTGAAGAACATCCAGCCGCTCGAGAGCAGCCTTATTCATTTGAACCTGAAATTCCAGGTAATAAGAACTCCTATACAGAATAATATATATACCAGTCAACAGTTTGGACACATCTACTCATTCCAGGGTTTTTCTTGTTTTTTACTATTTTCTACATTGTAGAATAAAAAATAAAAAGATATATCCAAGAGTGTGCAAAGCTGTCATCAAGGCAAAGGGTGGCTACTTTGAAGAATCTCAAATATAAAATATATTTTGATTTGTTTAACACTTTTTTGGTTACTACTTGATTCCATATGTGTTATTTCATAGTTTTGATGTCTTCACTATTATTCTACAATATAGAAAATAGTAAAAATAAAGAAAAACCCTGGAATGAGTAGGTGTGTCCAAACTTGTGACTGGTATTGTATATATATTTTTTACTATGTCATTTCATTGAGAGTAGTTAAATGCTGAAATCCTTGACTTCCAGTAATAATGAAAAATACTACTACTACTACTGCACACACATGCACACACACACATAGCATAGAGTGAGCCATTAATTCATTAAAGGGCCATTTATAATAACAGGAATAAAAAGTAGCAACAGAAATGCTGTGTTGAAGCCAGCATGACTTAAGAAACATGAAAGAGACCAGTGATATGGAATAAATCCTCAAAGGAATAGAAAGAAAATCTGGCCAATATTCTGATTCTGCTCTGTGCTTCAAAAGGCTTCTGGTACAACACTGTATCACATTCACATCACATGATTTCCCTGTGTGTGTTGTGTGTGTGTTGTTCGTGTGTGTGTTTGTGTGTTGTTTGTGTGTGTGTTGTTTGTGTGTTGTTTGTGTGTGTGTTGTTTGTGTGTGTGTTGTTTGTGTGTGTGTTGTTCGTGTGTTGTTCATGTGTGTGTGTGTTGTTCATGTGTGTGTGTGTTGTTCGTGTCTGTGTGTTGTTCGTGTTGTCTGGGTTGTTTGTGTGTATGTGTGTGTGTGTTGTTTGTGTGTGTGTGTTGTTTGTACATGTTTGTGTGTGTGTGTGTTGTTTGTGTGTGTTGTTTGTCTGTGTGTGTGTGTGCGTGTGTGTGTTGTTTGTGTGTGAGTGTTGTTTGTGTGTGTTGTTTGTGTGTGTGTTGTTTTTAATTGTGTGTGTTTGTGTGTGTTGTGTGTGCCTGTTGTTCGTGTGTGCCTGTTGTTTAATGTGTGTTGTGTGTGTGTTGTTTTTAATTGTGTGTGTGTGTGTGTGTGTGTGTGTGTGTGTGTGTGTGTGTGTGTGTGTGTCATGTTTTGGGTGAGAGGCTGAGATGATGTCCTCAGCACACCACTGGGAAGGGCTGCATACAAACAACCCTGTAGAGTCAGTACAGCTGTGGCCCATCTGACCTGTGTGTGTTGTGCGTGTGCGTGTGCGTGTGTTGTGTGCGTGTGCGTGTGTGTGTTGTGTGTGTTGTGTGTTGTATGTGTGTGCGTGCGTGTGTTGTGTGTGTGTGTTGTGCGTGTGCGTGTGCGTGTGTGCGTGCGTGTGTTGTGTGTGTGTGTTGTGCGTGTGCGTGTGTTGTGTGTGTTCGTGCGTGTGTGTGTGTTGTGTGTTGTGTGTTGTGTGCGTGTTGTGTGTGTGGGTGTGCGTGTGTTGTGTGTGTGTGTGCGTGTGTGTGTTTTGTGTGTGCGTGTGCATGTGTTGTGTGTGTCTGCGTGTGTGTGCGTGTGTGTGTTGTGTGTGCGTGTGCATGTGTTGTATGTGTCTGCGTGTGTGTGCTTGTGTTGTGTGTGTGTGTGCGTGTGTTGTGTGTGCGTGTGTTGTGTGTGTTGTGTGTGTGTGTGTGTGCGTGTGTTGTGTGTGCGTGTGCTGTGCGTGTGTTGTGTGTGTGTGCGTGTGTTGTGTGTTGTGTGTGCGTGTGTTGTGTGTGTGCGTGTGTTGTGTGGGGTGTGTGCGTGTGTTGTGTGTGTGTGTTGTGTGTGTGCGTGTTGTGTGTGTGCGTGTGTTGTGTGTGTGTGTGTTGTGTGTGTGTGTGCGTGTGTTGTGTGTGTATGTGTGTGCGTGTGTTGTGTGTGTGTGTGTTGTGTGTGTGTGTTGTGTGCGTGTGTGTGTGTTGTGTGTGCGTGCGTGTTGTGTGCGTTTGTTGCGTGTGTGTGTTGTCTGTTGTGTGTGTGTGTGCATGTGCGTATTTGGAAACAAGAATTTTAAAAAATCACAGTAATTTCAATGGTCTTGAATCTTGAAACATATTAAAAATAGGGTCTTCTAGTAACTCCCAAAACTGTCTATAGATGTCACGTCCTGACCAGTAAAGGGGTCATTTTGTTATTGTAGTTGGTCAGAACGTGGCAGGGGTGTCTTTGTTTTGTGTCTTTCAGGGTTTTTGGTTTATGTTCTATGTTTTCTATTTCTATGTGGGTTTTCTAGTTTGTCTATTTCTATGTTAGTTTTGGGAACGACCTCCAATTAGAAGCAGCTGGTTGTCGTTGCTTCTAATTGGAGGCCATATTTAAGTGGGTTTATGTTCTCTTGTGTTTGTGGGTGGTTGTTTCTATGTATAGCCTTACAGGACTGTCGTTCGTTTTCTTGTTTTCTTTAGTGGTCACATTTAAAAAATAAAAGTATAAGTATGGACACTTACCGCGCTGCGTATTGGTCCGATATTTCTCACTCCTCAGAAGACGAAGATTATGACAATAGAATTCAACTTGTTCTCAGCTTGCCTACCTGGTTAAATAAAGGTGAAATAAATAAAAAAAACTGACAGGCCATCAGGGCCAGGTGATTTCCCTTTTTTCATTGAATTCAGAGCCTCTCTAATTTCTTCAATTGACACAGGTGAATCGCAAACTGAGTGGAAATCATCCTCAATTACAGGGACATAACTGAATGTGGCAAATGTAGCTTCCACAACCATCTTCCTGAAATTGTGAGTTGTAAAGGTTTTCGTAAAAGGAATTGACAAATGTTGACATTGCAATAGAATCTTTGCATAACACATCAATTTTGAGTGCAGTTATAGATTTTCTTAAGTGCATCAGCTCTTTGGCACATTTAATGGCTCTGACTTTATATTTGAAAAAGTCCCATCTACTTCTGTGACCCAAGTCTTTTCTTGCAAAGATATCTTTGGCTAATGATTTGATGTTTCCAATGACAATAGGATCTTTAAGAAGTGTGTTGTTTAATTTCCAATATCCTCGAGTACCTTTTGATTTATTTAGTAGCTTGTAAAATCAGGGGAATCATGTGATCAGAAAAGGAGCCAAGTGATGATCTACATCTATAACAAATTGTAACAGAACGGGTGAATTAGGAATACATCTATTCTAGATTTCCGTGACATAGTTTTGTTGGTCCAGGTATAACCCTTTGCATCTGGATTGAAATAACGCCAGGCATCATCAACAGAGAGATCCTTGCATAATGTAGGGATGATATTGCTATTTTGAAGGCTTTGACTCGTTGTAGGAGGAAAACGATCAAGATGCATCAGGTGTTTCATTAAAATCCCCTGAAATTATTAGAAAAAGCCTCTGAGTTGCTTAAATCCTGTATTTTCCTGGTAAATTGGGTAAAAAGGGTCTTATTTGGAGCATGTGAGTTATGTCCATATACATTACAGATGATGAAAATATCATTGTCAAGTTTAACAGTTACTATGACCCATCTCCCATCCTGTGAAGATGTTGATTCTAGAATTTTGCCTTTAAACTTGTGAATAAGTGTCAAAACACCAGCAGAATGTGTCACGTCCTGACCATAGAAAGCTGTTATTTTCTATGGTAGAGTAGGTCAGGGCGTGACATTTTTTTCTTCTAGTTTAGATTTTCTATGTTATGTTCTAGTTTTGTATTTCTATGTTGGGCTTTTTTTGGGATGATCTCCAATTAGAGGCAGCTGGTCATCGTTGTCTAATTGGGGATCATACTTAAGTAGTTGTTTTTCCCCACCTGGGTTTGTGGGAGATTGTTTTTGAGTAAGTGTATGTTGTAACTCTTTGTCACGGATTGTTGTTTTGGTCATTCAGTTCATATGTATGTATTGCATTAGTTTCACAGTTTAAAAAAAAAGTGGAACGATACACACACTACGCTTTGGTTCGCTCCTTCATCCTACGACAACCGTGACAGAATGGTTTGATCCATGACTGAAATAGGCCATGTCTCCCCATTGTGATTTCCAAAATTTCAAATCACTTTCACACGAATGAGTTTCCTGAAAAATGACAAAAACTGTGTTACTGCATTTACAAGATAAAAATAAGGCTTTCCTTTGTGTATGTCACAATTGTGTGTAGGAATGGACCAAGGCTCAGCGTGTGTATCGTTCCACATCTTTATTTATCTGTGAAATTATGCAAGACATACAATAAACTAATAAACAAAAACAACAAACCGTGACGAAGCGGTGCAACATACACTAACTCAAAATAATCTCCCACAAAATCTAGTGGGAAAAACAATAACTTAAATATGATCCCCAATTAGAGTCAATGATGACCAGCTGCCTCTAATTGGGAATCATACAAAAACCCCAACATAGAAAAAAGAAACTAGAACCAACATAGAAATAAATAAACTAGACAAAACCCCCCAGTCACGCCCTGACCTACTCTACCATAGAAAAATACAAGTTCTCTATGGTCAGGACGTGACAGTGTAAGATCTCTCAAACCCCTAGCATTCAGACTAACGATACTGAGTGAGTTGAAAACAAACTCCTGCATTAAAAAAGAAAGAACACAAACTAGATAACAGAAGTAGTAATGTGAACAATAAAACAAACGTTGAGAGGGTTACTCTGAGGGAAACTACCCTCAGCTGAGGTAGCGGTGGTTAACAGTATAACAAATCTCTTTTTCCCCCCTTTTTTTAGTTGGCAAGTGTTCATAAATTGTAGTTCGCACGGTGCGTTAACTTGTGGCAGTACATTAAATGTATTTTTGGCAGTACTCACAGTTCCAGTATGATTCATGTCAACCGAGTTACCCAGTAATCATTCTTCCTTTGATAAACGCGTGTGGGCCCTTGAACCCAGCCTTCTTTCCCTCTTGTTGTTCCCTGGCAGTCTGATCCTGCGGTATCAGAGCCTCTTTGATGCGGAGCTTCTTCTCGCCCAGAAACTTGTTCCCCTTGGCCATTCTCCAGATGATGTCCCTGTAATGGAGCATAGTTAAGAGCAAGATGACATTGCGAGGGGGTCCATCAGATCTTCGTTTCCCAAGTCGATGTACCACGTCGATCAAGTCTCTTAGCCTGTCTTTGATGCACAGAGCCACCTTTCCCAGGATATTAATGACTGCTTCCCTAATATCCTCTCCGTCTACCTCTTTTACACATTTGGATTTTCAGATTCCACCTGCGAGAGTACCTTTGAAGTTCAGCTACATTCTCTCACAGCTCATTATATTGGGGTTGCAGTTTCTTCAGCTCATTCTCTAGGAACGGTATCTTTTCCTTGTTCTCGCTCACAATTTTGTGAAGCTGATTGACAGTTTCTGATAAATTATTGATCTTCTTTGATGTTTCTTCGGTAGCCGCTTTATGATGGACACGTTGGAGAACGTGGCGTCTTGTTTAGTAGACAGGGACTGGATTGCAGAGAAAAGTTCAAACATAGAAATGTTCTCTTTCACTTTTTTCACCGGTGGATTTTTAATTGGGGTCTGAGGTAAATAGTTTGCAAGGATTTCATCCTGGTCAGTTTTGTTCTTTCTCTTGCTTGAGCTCGTGGCATCTTGTATATCCATGTTGCTCTCGTTGTAGCTAGCTAGCATGCCTGCCACCTTCTGTGAGGTTTGGATATTCCATCTACTGTTGTCTTCCTGTCATGTTCTTTTCCATTCAACTTGACAAAAACAAACTCTAAACTTGTCCTATGTCGCTAAAACAAGTTATAGTTAGTTTCTTTCAACATTGATAGCCAGTATTAGACTGTTAACCACCTAACCCTCAATGTCGTTTTGACAAGCGAGAAGACAGTCCCTCTCACAGCGACACCATCTTGGCTCTTTCTCACATCTGATGATCTGTCTGACACCCCTGACCTCTAGATTCAACCTACTAAGGCTCCGCCTCCTGCCCAAAGGCCTCGCGTGCCATTGGTGGAGCCCACCTGTCCTATGATACAAATGATCGGTTTAGTTTTTTGTTTGAATCCTGTAGTTTGGGATTGTGTTGGATCTAGTTTGGTGTTGATCTAAGTAGACACAGAGAGGTGGACTGAGAATGGACTAGGCTACATTATCTAGTTTGGTGTTGATCTATGGAGACACAGAGAGGTGGACTGAGAATGGACTAGACTACATTATCTAGTTTGGTGTTGATCTATGGAGACACAGAGAGGTGGACTGAGAATGGACTAGGCTACATTATCTAGTTTGGTGTTGATCTATGGAGACACAGGAGAGTCAGGTTGGACTAGGCTACATTATCTAGTTTGGTGTTGATCTATGGAGACACAGGAGAGTCAGGTTGGACTAGGCTACATTATCTAGTTTGGTGTTGATCTATGGAGACACAGGAGAGTCAGGTTGGACTAGGCTACATTATCTAGTTTGGTGTTGATCTATGGAGACACAGGAGAGTCAGGTTGGACTAGGCTACTCTATTAATGCAGAAAGGTACATCATGGGTTTCCAGTGCAAAACACAGTTCAGGTTTTCCCTTTTCTTCTTCTGCACATGAACATGAAGTAGTTACCAAACCTCACCAGTAACATGGGTAGTAACAGTAGTCACTGAGGGGGAGGTAGAGAGTAGTTACCAAACCTCACCAGTAACATGGGTAGTAACAGTAGTCACTGAGGGAGAGGTAGAGAGTAGTTACCAAACCTCACCAGTAACATGGGTAGTAACAGTAGTCACTGAGGGAGAGGTAGAGAGTAGTTACCAAACCTCACCAGTAACGTGGGTAGTAACAGTAGTCACTGAGGGGGAGGTAGAGAGTAGTTACCAAACCTCACCAGTAACATGGGTAGTAACAGTAGTCACTGAGGGAGAGGTAGAGAGTAGTTACCAAACCTCACCAGTAACATGGGTAGTAACAGTAGTCACTGAGGGAGAGGTAGAGAGTAGTTACCAAACCTCACCAGTAACATGGGTAGTAACAGTAGTCACTGAGGGAGAGGTAGAGAGTAGTTACCAAACCTCACCAGTAACATGGGTAGTAACAGTAGTCACTGAGGGAGAGGTAGAGAGTAGTTACCAAACCTCACCAGTAACGTGGGTAGTAACAGTAGTCACTGAGGGAGAGGTAGAGAGTAGTTACCAACCTCACCAGTAACGTGGGTAGTAACAGTAGTCACTGAGGGAGAGGTAGAGAGTAGTTACCAAACCTCACCAGTAACATGGGTAGTAACAGTAGTCACTGAGGGAGAGGTAGAGAGTAGTTACCAAACCTCACCAGTAACATGGGTAGTAACAGTAGTCACTGAGGGGGAGGTAGAGAGTAGTTACCAAACCTCACCAGTAACATGGGTAGTAACAGTAGTCACTGAGGGAGAGGTAGAGAGTAGTTACCAAACCTCACCAGTAACATGGGTAGTAACAGTAGTCACTGAGGGAGAGGTAGAGAGTAGTTACCAAACCTCACCAGTAACATGGGTAGTAACAGTAGTCACTGAGGGGAGGTAGAGAGTAGTTACCAAACCTCACCAGTAACATGGGTAGTAACAGTAGTCACTGAGGGGGAGGTAGAGAGTAGTTACCAAACCTCACCAGTAACATGGGTAGTAACAGTAGTCACTGAGGGGGAGGTAGAGAGTAGTTACCAAACCTCACCAGTAACATGGGTAGTAACAGTAGTCACTGAGGGGGAGGTAGAGAGTAGTTACCAAACCTCACCAGTAACATGGGTAGTAACAGTAGTCACTGAGGGAGAGGGAGGAAGTGCTCAGCCATCCAGGTAGGTAGCTATGGCACCAGTAGCCAAGGTGACGATGCTCCTCTGCTCCCAGGGGATTGTGTTGGAGTTGGAGTAGCTGTGTAATTTGGTGTGAGAGTCAGGGAAGAGAGTGGTGTGTTGTGTGTGTGCATGTGTGCATGTATGTCTGTGCTTCTGTGTGTGTGCGTACCTGCCTGCTTGTGTGTGTTATTCAGGGAAAATGACAGTGTGTGTGTGTGTGTGTGTGTGTGTGTGTGGGTGTCAGTGAAGAGGGCAGTGTGTGTGTGTAGGTGTCAGTGAAGAGGACAATGTGTGTGTATGTGTCAGTGCAGAGGGCACTGTGTGTGTGTGGGTGTCAGTGAAGAGGACAGTGTGTGGGTGTGTGTGAGAGGTCTGTGAGAGGCCTGGAGTGGTCTAAGTTCATCTGTGATGAGATATTGCTTTCTGCCATCCAGTAATGATAGCTTATCATCTACCATTAGCTCCCGTTGAAAGCCCGGGGGGGTTGTAGCCATGGAGACCCATGTCACTTGTGATGGGGGCTGATTTGAATATTGTCTGCGTCCCAAAGAGCACCGTATAGTGCACTACTTTGACCAAAGCCCAGAGGGAATAGGGTTCCATTTAGACCAGTGCCCAGAGGGAATAGGGTTCCATTTAGACCAGCACCCATAGGGAATAGGGTTCCATTTAGACCAGTCCCCATAGGGAATAGGGTTCCATTTAGACCAGTACACATAGGGAATAGGGTTCCATTTAGACCAGTCCCCATAGGGAATAGGGTTCCATTTAGACCAGTACCCATAGGGAATAGGGTTCCATTTAGACCAGTACCCAGAGGGAATAGGGTTCCATTTAGACCAGTACCCAGAGGGAATAGGGTTCCATTTAGACCAGTACACATAGGGAATAGGGTTCCATTTAGACCAGTACACATAGGGAATAGGGTTCCATTTAGACCAGTACCCATAGGGAATAGGGTTCCATTTAGACCAGTACCCAGAGGGAATAGGGTTCCATTTAGACCAGTACCCATAGGGAATAGGGTTCCATTTAGACCAGTGCCCATAGGGAATAGGGTTCCATTTAGACCAGTACACATAGGGAATAGGGTTCCATTTAGACCAGTGCCCATAGGGAATAGGGTTCCATTTAGACCAGAGCCCAGAGGGAATAGGGTTCCATTTAGACCAGTACCCAGAGGGAATAGGGTTCCATTTTGACCAGTACACATAGGGAATAGGGTTCCATTTTGACCAGTCCCCATAGGGAATAGGGTTCCATTTTGACCAGTCCCCATATGGAATAGGGTTCCATTTTGACCAGTCCCCATTTTGACCAGTCCCCATAGATAATAGGGTTCCATTTTGACCAGTCCCCATATGGAATAGGGTTCCATTTTGACCAGTACCCATAGGGAATAGGGTTCCATTTTGACCAGTCCCCATATGGAATAGGGTTCCATTTTGACCAGTACCCATAGGGAATAGGGTTCCATTTTGACCAGTCCCCATATGGAATAGGGTTCCATTTTGACCAGTCCCCATAGGGAATAGGGTTCCATTTTGACCAGTCCCCATATGGAATAGGGTTCCATTTTGACCAGTACCCATAGGGAATAGGGTTCTATTTGGGATGTGCAGCCAGTGTCTCTGAAAGTGGGAAGTAGTGTTTGTTTGGCCAACCTTTTTCAGCTCCTGTATCTCTCTTCTTGTTCCAGAATCACATTCTCTCCCTGTAGTGTTTAGTCTTCCATTCAGAGAGAAGAGAAGAGGTGGTGGGAAAGGGTGTAGGATTACTAACATCAGACGCCCAGAGAGGTTACTGTATTTTAGCTAATGTATGAACCTTGTCTCAACAGTTCTGATTTGTATCAACTTGCAGAAGAGAGGAGATTTACCACAACTTTACCAGCGTTAGTAAAGTAAGTTACAGTCTATGAGGTGTTGTGATTATGACTGCAGTCAATCACAGTCAACTAGAGACATTCACAGTCAACCAGACACATTCACAGTCAACCAGAGACAATCACAGTCAACTAGAGACATTCACAGTCAACTAGAGACATTCACAGTCAACCAGAGACATTCACAGTCAACCAGAGACATTCACAGTCAACCAGAAACATTCACAGTCAACCAGAAACATTCACAGTCAACCAGAAACATTCACAGTAAACCAGAAATATTCACAGTCAACCAGGGACATTCACAGTCAACCAGAGACATTCACAGTCAACCAGAAACATTCACAGTCAACCAGAAACATTCACAGTCAACCAGAGACATTCACAGTCAACCAGAAACATCCCTCCCCCTCTTTCTCCCTTCCTCCCCCTCTCTCTCCCTCCCTCTCCCCTCTCTCTCCTTTCCCTCTCCCCTCTATCCCTCCCTCTCCCCCTCTCTCCCTCCTCTCGCCCCCTTTCTCTCCCTCCCTCCCTCTCCCCTCTCTCTCTCCCTCTCTTTCCCCTAACCCTAACCCTAAACCTAACCCTAGCTCCTAACCCTAACCTCAACCCTAAACATAACCCTAACCCTAACCTCAACCCTAAACATAACCCTAGCTCCTAATCCTAAACCTAATCTCAACCCTAAACATAACCCTAGCTCCTAATCCTAACCTAACCTCAACCCTAAACATAACCCTAGCTCCTAACCCTAAACCTAACCTAAACCCTAAACATAACCCTAGCTCCTAACCCTAACCTCAACCCTAAACATAACCCTAGCTCCTAACCCTAACCCTAACCTCAAACCTAAACATAACCCTAGCTCCTAACCCTAACCTCAACCCTAAACATAACGCTAGCTCCTAACCCTATCCCTAACCTCAACTCTAAACATAACGCTAGCTCCTAACCCTATCCCTAACCTCAACTCTAAACATAACGCTAGCTCCTAACCCTAACCCTAACCTCAACCCTAAACATAACCCTAGCTCCTAACCCTAACCTCAACCCTAAACATAACGCTAGCTCCTAACCCTAACCCTAACCTCAACTCTAAACATAACCCTAGCTCCTAACCCTAACCCTAACCTCAACCCTAAACATAACCCTAGCTCCTAACCCTAACCTCAACCCTAAACATAACACTAGCTCCTAACCCTAACCCTAACCTCAACTCTAAACATGACCCTAGCTCCTAACCCTAACCCTCAACCCTAAACATAACCCTAGCTCCTAACCCTAACCTCAACCCTAAACATAACGCTAGCTCCTAACCCTAACCTCAACTCTAAACATAACCCTAGCTCCTAGCCCTAACCTCAACACTAAACATAACCCTAGCTCCTAACCCTAACCCTAACCTCAACTCTAAACATGACCCTAGCTCCTAACCCTAAACCTCATTCTAACACTACTTCTAATCTGAACCCTAGAAAGAGCATTTGATCGTGGAATGTTGTCCCACTCCTCTTCAATGGCTGTGCAAAGTTGCTGGATATGGGAGGGAACTGGAATACGCTGTTGTACACGTCGATCCAGAGCATCCCAAACATGCTCATTGGGTGACATGTCTGGTGAGTATGCAGGCCATGGAAGAACTGGGACATTTTCAGCTTCCAGGAATTGTGTACAGATCCTTGCAACATGGGGCTGTGCATGATCATGCTGAAACATGAGGTGATGGTGGAGGATGAATGGCAGGACATTAGGCCTTAGGATCTCATGACGGTGTCTCTGTGCATTATCATGCTGAAACATGAGGTGATGGTGGTGGATGAATGGCAGGACATTGGGCCTCAGGATCTCATGACGGTGTCTCTGTGCATTATCATGCTGAAACATGAGGTGATGGTGGAGGATGAATGGCAGGACATTGGGCCTCAGGATCTCATGACGGTGTCTCTGTGCATTATCATGCTGAAACATGAGGTGATGGTGGAGGATGAATGGCAGGACATTAGGCCTTAGGATCTCATGACGGTGTCTCTGTGCATTATCATGCTGAAACATGAGGTGATGGTGGAAGATGAATGGCAGGACGTTGGGCCTCAGGATCTCATGACGGTGTCTCTGTGCATTATCATGCTGAAACATGAGGTGATGGTGGTGGATGAATGGCATGACGTTGGGCCTCAGGATCTCATGACGGTGTCTCTGTGCATTATCATGCTGAAACATGAGGTGATGGTGGTGGATGAATGGCATGACGTTGGGCCTCAGGATCTCATGACGGTGTCTCTGTGCATTATCATGCTGAAACATGAGGTGATGGTGGTGGATGAATGGCATGACGTTGGGCCTCAGGATCTCATGACGGTGTCTCTGTGCATTATCATGATGAAACATGAGGTGATGGTGGTGGATGAATGGCAGGACATTGGGCCTCAGGATCTCATGACGGTGTCTCTGTGCATTCAAATTGCCATCAATATAATGCAATTGTGTTGGTTGTCTGTAGCTTATACCTGCCCATACCATAACCCCACCATGGAGCACTCTGTTCACAATGTTGCACGCTGTCTGTCATCTGCCCGGTACAGTTGAAACTGGGATTCATCCGTGAAGAGCACACTTCTCCAGCGTGCCAGTGGCCATCGAAGGTGAGCATTTGCCAAATGAAGTCGGTGACGACGCCGAACTGCAATCATGTCAAGACTCTGGTGACAATGGCACGCAGATGAGCTTCCCTGAGACAGTTTCTGACAGTTTTGTGCAGAAATTCTTCGGTTGTGCCAAACCCACAATTTCATCAGCTGTCAAGGTTTTATTATTTTATTTTATTTCACCTTTATTTAACAAGGTAGACCAGTTGATATATGTGCAGATGAGGATATGCAAGTAGAAATACTGGTGTGCAAAAGAGCAGAAAAACAAAAACAAATATGGGCATGAGGTAGGTAGTTGGTTGGATGGGCTATTTACAGATGAGCTGTGTACAGGTGGCTGGTCTCAGACGATCCCGCAGGTGAGGAAGCCGGATGTGGAGTGTTTTCACATGGTCTGTGGTTGTGAGGCTGATTGGATGCATTGCCAAATTCTCTAAAACGATGTTGGAGACGGCTTTCATAGAGAAATACATATTCAATTCTCTGACAACAGCTCTGGTGGACATTCCTGCAGTCAGCATGCCAAAACTTGAGACATCTATAACAGTGTGTTGTGTGACAAAACTGCACATTTAAGAGTGGCTTTTTATTGTCCCCAGCACAAGGTGCACCTGTGTAATGATCATGCTGTTTAATCAGCTTCTTGATATGCCACACCTGTCAGGTGGATGGATTATCTTGGCAAAGGAGAAATGCTCACTAACAGGGATGTAAACAAATGTGTGCACAATATTTGAGAAAAGTAAGCTTTTATTTCAGCTCATGAAACATGGTACCAACACTTTACATTTTATATTTTTATGCGTTTATATTTTTGTTCAGTGTAGGTCCCCTGAGGGGTAGCAGTTTATTACTGGAGCAGTTTTATGTTGTGATACTGAGAGCCGTATTACATAAGACACATTACATATATAGAGACATATTACATATATAGAGACATATTACATACAGACATATTACTTATATAGAGACATATTACATATATAGAGACATATTACATATATAGAGACATATTACATACAGACATATTACTTATATAGAGACATATTACATACAAACTGTAACGGCTGTCTGAGGAAGAAGTGGACCAAAATGCGGCGGAGTTAGGGTTCGTCATATTTAATTACACGAACACTCTGCAATTTACAAAAACAACAAAACTGACAGCCAACACAGTCCTGTCAGGTGCAACCACAATGACAAGCACAATTACCCACGAAACACAAAGGAAACGTAGGCAACTTATGTGTGACTCCCAATCAACCACAACCCTCTACAGCTGTGCCTGATTGGAAGTCACACGGCCAAAATCAATGAAACAATAAAAAACACACACTCCCTGCTGCCACGTCCTGACCCAACTACCCCCTCTACTGGTCAGGACGTGACACAAACATATTACATATATAGAGACATGTTACTTATATAGAGACATATTACATATATAGAGACATATTACTTATATAGAGACATATTACATATATAGAGACATATTACTTATATGGAGACATATTACATATATAGAGACATATTACATATATAGAGACATATTACTTATATAGAGACCTATTACATATATAGAGACATATTACTTATATAGAGACCTATTACATATATAGAGATATATTACATACAGACATACAGTTGAAGTCGGAAGTTTACATACACTTAAGTTGGAGTCATAAAAACTCGTTTTTCAACCACTCCACAAATTTCTTGTTAACAAACTATAGTTTTGGCAAGTCGGTTAGGACATCTACCTTGTGCATGACACAAGTAATTTTCCAACAATTGTTTACAGACAGATTATTTCACTTATAATTCCCTGTATCAATTCCAGTGGGTCAGAAGTTTACTTACACTAAGTTGACTGTGCCTCTGAACAACTTGGAAAATTCCAGAAAATTATGTTATGGCTTTAGAAGCTTCTGATAGGCTAATTGACATCATTTGAGTCAATTGGAAGTGTACCTGTGGATGTATTTCAAGGCCTACCTTCAAACATTTGCTTGACATCATGGGAAAATCAAAATAAATCAGCCAAGACCTCAGAAAAAAATTGTGGACCTCCACAAGTCTGGTTCATCCTTGGGAGCAATTTCCAAACGCCTGAAGGTACCACGTTCATCTGTACAATCAATAGTGCGCAAGTATAAACACCATGGGACCACGCAGCCTTCATACCGCTCAGGAAGGAGAAGCGTTCTGTCTCCTAAAGATGAACATACTTTGGTGCGAAAAGTGCAAATCAATCCCAGAAAAACAGCAAAGGACCTTGTGAAGATGCTGGAGGAAACAGGTACAAAAGTATCTATATCCACAGTAAAATAAGTCCTATATCGACATAACCTGAAAGGCTGCTCAGCAAGGAAGAAGCCACTGCTCCAAACCCTCCATAAAAAAGCCAAACTACGGTTTGAAACTGCACATGTGGACGAAGATTGTACATTTTGGAGAAACGTCCTCCGGTCTGATGAAACAAAAATATAACTGTTTGGCCATAATGACCATTGTTATGTTTGGAGGAAAAAGGGGGAGGCTTGCAAGCCGAAGAACACCATCCCAACCGTGAAGCACGGGGGTGGCAGCATCATGTTGTGGGGGTGCTTTGCTGCAGGTGGGACTGGTGCACTTCACAAAATAGATGGCATCATGAGGACGGAAAATTATGTGGATATATTGAAGCAACATCTCAAGACATCAGTCAGGAAGTTAAAGGTTCATCGCAATGGGTCTTCCAAATGGACAATGACCCAAAGCATACTTCCAAAGTTGTTGCAAAATGGTTTAAGGACAACAAAGTCAAGGTATTGGAGAGGCCATCACAAAGCCCTGATCTCAATCCTATTGAAAATTTGTGGGCAGAACTGAAAAAGCGTGTGCAAGCAAGGAGGCCTACAAACCTGACTCAGTTACACCAGCTCTGTCAGGAGGAATGGGCCAAAATTCCCCCAACTTATTGTGGTAAACATGTGGAAGGCTACCCGAAACGTTTGACGCAAGTTAAACAATTTAAAGGCAATGCTACCAAATACTAATTGAGTGTTTGTAAACTCCTGACCCACTGGGAATGTGATGAAAGAAATAAAAGCTGAAATAAATCATTCTCTACTATTATTCTCACATTCTCAAAAGAAAGTGGTGATCCTAACTGACCAAAGACAGGGAATTTTTACTAGGATTAAACGTTAGGAATTGTGAAAAACTGAGTTTAAATGTATTTGGCTAAGGTGTATGTAAACTTCCCACTTCAATGGTATTACATATATAGAGACATATTACATGGAGACATATTACATAGAGACATATTACATACATAGAGTCATATGACATATATAGAGACATATTACATATATAGAGTCATATTACTTATATAGAGACATGTTACATACATAGAGACATATTACATATATAGAGTCATATTACATATATAGAGACATATTACGTATATAGAGACATATTACATAGAGACATTTTATATAGAGTCATATTACATATATAGAGACATATTACATATATAGAGACATTTTACAGAGACATATTACATATATAGAGACATTTTACATAGAGACATATTACAAATATATATTACATATATAGAGACATTTTACATAGAGACATATTACATATATAGAGACATATTACATAGAGGCATATTAATTATATAGAGACATATTACATATATAGAGACATATTACATATATAGAGACATATTAATTATATAGAGACATATTACATAGAGACATATTACATATATAGAGACATATTACATAGAGGCATATTAATTATATAGAGACATATTACATATATAGAGACATATTACATAGAGACATATTAATTATATAGAGACATATTACATATATAGAGACATATTACATATATAGAGACATATTAATTATATAGAGACATATTACATATATAGAGACATATTACATATATAGAGGCATATTAATTATATAGAGACATATTACATATATAGAGACATATTACATACATAGAGACATATTACATAGAGACATATTACATATATAGAGACATATTACATAGAGGCATATTAATTATATAGAGACATATTACATATATAGAGACATATTACATATATAGAGACATATTACATAGAGGCATATTAATTATATAGAGACATATTACATATATAGAGACATATTACATATATAGAGACATATTAATTATATAGAGACATATTACATATATAGAGACATATTACATAGAGGCATATTAATTATATAGAGACATATTACATATATAGAGACATATTACATATATAGAGACATATTAATTATATAGAGACATATTACATAGAGACATATTACATATATAGAGACATATTACATAGAGGCATATTAATTATATAGAGACATATTACATATATAGAGACATATTACATATATAGAGATATATTACATAGAGACATATTACATATATAGTCATATTACATAAAGACATATTACATATATAGAGACATATTACATACATAGAGACATATTACATAGAGGCATATTAATTATATAGAGACATATTACATATATAGAGACATATTACATAGAGGCATATTAATTATATAGAGACATATTACATATATAGAGACATATTACATAGAGACATATTACATATATAGAGACATATTACATAGAGACATATTACATATATAGAGACATATTACATAGAGACATATTACATATATAGAGACATATTACATAGAGACATGTTACATATATAGTCATATTACATAAAGACATATTACATATATAGAGACATATTACATACATAGAGACATATTACATACATAGAGAAATATTACATATATAGAGACATATTACATATATAGAGACATATTACATAAAGACATATTACATATATAGAGACATATTACATAAAGACATATTACGTATATAGAGACATATTACATAAAGACATGTTATATAGAGACATATTACATAAAGACATATTACATAGAGACATATTACATAAAGACATATTACATATAGACATATTACATATATAGAGACATATTACATAGAGACATATCACATAAAGACATATTACATATATAGAAACTGTCAGTAGTTGCTAGGAGTGGTGGTAGGAGTCAGGCGCAGAGAGCAGAGGTAAGGAACTGTGTGTTTATTAAATAAAACACAACACGATCAACGCCAACACAACCGGCGTGAAAAATGCAAAGTGCCCAGAACAACTGGTACACAGCATGCATAAAAATATAACAATAGTAGATCGCCAGCACATCCACATACAAAACACAACCTGACGCTAAATAATCCCGCACAAACCTGGGCGGGCTAAACAGGCTTAAATAACCAAAAATCAAAAGAACCAAATGAGGAACAGGTGCAAACAATAAGACATACCAAACGAAAAGGAAAAAGGGATCAGCGGCGGCTAGTAGGCCGGTGACGACGAGCGCCGAGTGCCGCCCGAGCAGGCAGGGGAGCCACCTTCGGTGGGATTCGTGACAGAGACATATTACATAGATGGGCCTATTCCCTATATAGAGACATATTACATAGACGGGCCTATTCCCTATATAGAGACATATTACATAGACAGGCCTATTCCCTATATAGAGACATATTACATAGACAGGCCTATTCCCTATATAGAGACATATTACATAGACAGGCCTATTCCCTATATAGATACATATTATAGAGACAGGCCTATTCCCTATATAGATACATATTACATAGACAGGCCTATTCCCTATATAGAGACATATTACATAGACAGGCCAATTCCTATATAGAGACATATTACATAGACAGGCCTATTCCCTATATAGATACATATTACATAGACAGGCCTATTCCCTATATAGAGACATATTACATAGACAGGCCTATTCCCTATATAGAGACATATTACATAGACAGGCCTATTCCCTATATAGAGACATATTATATAGACAGGCCTATTCCCTATATAGAGACATATTATATAGACAGACCTATTCCCTATATAGATACATATTACATAGACAGGCCAATTCCTATATAGAGACATATTACATAGACAGGCCTATTCCCTATATAGAGACATATTACATAGACAGGCCTATTCCCTATATAGAGACATATTACATAGACAGGCCTATTCCCTATATAGATACATATTACATAGACAGGCCTATTCCCTATATAGAGACATATTACATAGACAGGCCTATTCCCTATATAGATACATATTATAGAGACAGGCCTATTCCCTATATAGATACATATTACATAGACAGGCCTATTCCCTATATAGAGACATATTACATAGACAGGCCAATTCCTATATAGAGACAAATTACATAGACAGGCCTATTCCCTATATAGATACATATTATATAGACAGGCCTATTCCCTATATAGAGACATATTACATAGACAGGCCTATTCCCTATATAGAGACATATTACATAGACAGGCCTATTCCCTATATAGAGACATATTATATAGACAGGCCTATTCCCTATATAGAGACATATTACATAGACAGGCCTATTCCCTATATAGAGACATATTACATAGACAGGCCTATTCCCTATATAGAGACATATTATATAGACAGGCCTATTCCCTATATAGAGACATATTACATAGACAGGCCTATTCCCTATATAGAGACATATTACATAGACAGGCCTATTCCCTATATAGATACATATTACATAGACAGGCCTATTCCCTATATAGAGACATATTATATAGACAGGCCTATTCCCTATATAGAGACATATTACATAGACAGGCCTATTCCCTATATAGAGACATATTACATAGACAGGCCTATTCCCTATATAGAGACATATTATATAGACAGGCCTAATCCCTATATAGAGACATATTACATAGACAGGCCTATTCCCTACATAGAGCACTACCTCTGACTGTGCAATCAACATCTTTATATATGTCTGTTGCGTTGTGTTACGGTACAGACTCCATCGGTAACGTTTCTCATCTCTAACGGTCTGTTATGTTGTGTTACGGTACAGACTCCATCGGTAACGTTTCTCATCTCTAACGGTCTGTTATGTTGTGTTACGGTACAGACTCCATCGGTAACGTTTCTCAT